>NC_051155.1:183208147-183302616 GCF_013339745.2 Dermacentor silvarum | reverse complement strand
AAAGCTGCAGCGTGCGATAGCCGGTCGCCAAGTCAAGTTACAAAAGCACATTCTGTTCTAAAGCACGGTTATGCGTGTGCATTATGTATCGTTATAGTTAAGATTACAATATTTCAGCGTAGCTAAATCCCAAGTTCAGCGCATGAGATTAGAAAAACGAACCTGACGTGTGGCCGCAGCAAAGGAAAGAGCTCCTTGCAGACATTGAGTGTCCCAAAGAAGTTCGTCTTCACAGTGACCTCCGCTTGTTCTGCAAACGGTGCTGTAGAGGGTTGCTGCAGTTAGAGGAAGGACAGCGGGGACATGAGAAGAAAAAATTGGGCAGAAATTCCATCGCAGGATTATTGTCACAGTTAAGCGATAGTTTCCCTGCTGACGCCCTGAAGTGTGCTGCTGCCATGGGGACGCTTATCGGTTAGATCTGTTGTTTATATGCCACGAGGCGCGTAGTTGCTGCGACTTTGGCTGTGTCTATGATCGGGCCGTGTTATAAACCACCCTTGAAAAGACTTTCGAGGACACATATCGAGCACTGGTATCAGGATTGGCCCCCGAATTTGTCACCACCTTTTATTTCACTGTCTCCGAGATCGGCTTTTTTTTTTTTTTTTTTTTTTGCACGGCCATTCAGCTATCCATGCAGAATGGAGGGGAAAGCCGAAGAAGGGTAAGCAGGAAACGAAGGAAGGAAAGGTAGAGAAGTCAACCAGACGCGAGTTCGGTTTGCTTGCCTACGCAGGTGGAAAGGGGATTATTTGGTGCACGTTAAAGAACCCCAGGTGGTCGAAATTATTCCGGAGTCCCCGCTACGGCGTGCCTCATAATCAGATCGTGGTTTTGGCACGTAAAACCCCATAAAGAGGAATAATGGCTATAAAGAAAGAAAGAAGAGGGAGGGAGGTACAACAATACGAACACATGCGTTTGTCCATCACTCCTGCAATCGGTCATTGAGGCCAGTCGACTTCATAAACCGTAGCAGTGCCCGCGTCGTTTTGTAAGCATTGGATGCGCGGGGGCATGGTCCACAGATCTTTGTCTCGGCAAATGGTCTATCGTCTTGTCGGTTCAACACACTCGGAAGAACGTCGTGTTCGATGGCATAAAGATAGAAAAAACAATACGTGTTCGATCGTCTCTTCACAGTTGCATGGGTCACAGATAAGTGAGTCGAGCAGACTAAAGCTTCGATTTAAAGTAGGCGATAAATGTTAAAGATAAACAGGGGTAGTGTGCCTCAAACAGGCTGGTGGTGGCGATAGGTGGATCACAGGTCCACCTATCGAAACGTCGGACAGCCTGTTTGAGGTACCTTACTCTTGTTTATCCAAATATTATTCCACACTGCATGTGTTTTCATCTCTCGGCCCCATATTTACTATCGCTTTAAAAGAGTGATTCTGGGCCTACATAATCCGCCGCGGCGGCTTAGCTGCTATGGTGTCGCGCTGCTAAGCACGAGGTCACGTGATCAAATCCCGGCCACGGTGGCCGCATTTCGATGGGGGCGAAATGCAAAAACGCCCGTTGCAAAAGCCAAATTTCCTTAACGTCCGCGGACAGGTATATATCTTAAAATTTTAAGTTTCAATCTGTAGTAGCTTTCGCGGCCTACGCATGCAGTGCGCCTATAAATTAAAAGTGTCATGCCTTTTAACAGAGCATTAATTCACATTAATGCGATCCGAGTCGAGCCCTGTCCTGTAAACTAATGTGGCCAGCTGTACCAGCAAGAGTTGCTGTAACTCACTCGCTGGGTGTGGCATTTGCAGCGATACGGCCACAGCGGTATGCGTTTATATCGCATCAGGAGAGCTTAACCTGTAAGCGACACCACGGCGCCCACGCCTTGCTGCGGACCAAGTGAGACTCCATGAAGGTAGTCACCGGGATCAAACAAAATGACTTGCATCTTATATCATTGAGACAGGCCTGGAGTGGAAATTGGTGAACGATGATGATGATTCCTTGTTTAATGGCATAAACCTACTGTGGGGGATATATTAGGCCACGAACCGGGTAGTAATATGATAAAAAAACAAGAAAATGTCAAATATGTGAAAGAAACCGATAATAAATGAAATAATATGCCAAGTCAATATGCGTTGCAAACGCACTAGCGACAAATCGTAGAATAAAATGAGTGCCGTAAAGTAATTAATGAAAATTTTAATTTGTGTATTATGTTAATTATTCAATTAAGCATTTTGATTTCTTATAGAAGAAATGGCCGCCTCATCGAGTAATTTAGTTCAAGAATTAGAATCGTGTTTTCTGCTACAGCCAATTCTAAGAATTTCGTGCAGCTAAAAAAAAGGGGGAAAAAAGAAAGAAAGAACCTATATAGAGCGAGGTTAAAAGACGCACAAACTTTTAAAGCGAATAGCTTTCTTTGGCTCTCTCGGCCTTTTTCATGGTTCGCTCCCTCGTTCGTTCGTTCGTTCGTTCGTTCGTTCGTTCGTTCGTTCGTTCGTTCGTCGTTCGTTCGTCGTTCGTTCGTTCGTTCGTTCGTTCGTTCGTTCGTTCGTCGTTCGTTCGTTCGTTCGTTCGTTCGTTCGTTCGTTCGTTCGTTCGTTCGTTCGTTCGTTCGTTCGTTCGTTCGTTCGTTCGTTCGTTTGTTCGTTCGTTCGTTCGTTCGTTCGTCGTTCGTTCGTTCGTTCGTTCGTTCGTTCGTTCGTTCGTTCGTTCGTTCGTTCGTTCGTTCGTTCGTTCGTTCGTTCGTTCGTTCGTTCGTTCGTTCGTTCGTTCGTTCGTTCGTTCGTTCGTTCGTTCGTTCGTTCGTTCGTTCGTTCGTTCGTTCGTGTCGTTCGTTCGTCGTTCGTTCGTTCGTTCGTTCGTTCGTTCGTTCGTTCGTTCGTAGTTCGTTCGTTCGTTCGTTCGTTCGTTCGTTCGTTCGTTCGTGTTCGTTCGTTCGTTCGTTCGTTCGTTCGTTTCGTTCGTTCGTTCGTTCGTTCGTTCGTTCGTTCGTTTCGTCGTTCGTCGTTCGTTCGTTCGTTCGTTCGTTCGTTCGTTCGTTCGTTCGTTCGTTCGTCGTTCGTTCGTTCGTTCGTTCGTTCGTTCGTTCGTTCGTTCGTCGTTCGTTCGTTCGTTCGTTCGTTCGTCGTTCGTTCGTTCGTTCGTTCGTTCGTTCGTTCGTTCGTTCGTTCGTTCGTCGTTCGTTCGTTCGTTCGTTCGTTCGTTCGTTCGTTCGTCGTCGTTCGTTCGTTTCGTTCGTTCGTTCGTTCGTCGTCGTTCGTTCGTCCGTCGTTCCGTCCGTCCGTTCCGTCCGTCCGTCCGTCCCGTCCGTCCGTCCGTTCGTTCGTCGTCGTTCGTTCGTTCGTTCGTTCGTTCGTTCGTTCGTTCGTTCGTTCGTTCTATTCGCTATTCATTGGCAATCCTCGTTTATGGTTTCTGCACATTTTATTTTGGCCGCCGAAGGTCGTGGAAGACCAATGCGAGCGCGCGCGATATCTCTAAGCGCGAGACGATGTCGTTTATGACTGTACGGATTAAGAGGAGGAATTTTAACGCGATAGCGTTAAAAATCCGGTGTCGGCGTCGGCGGCGTCGTCCGTCAGAAAAAAATCATACCGAACCACGCATCCCGAACCACGCAGGCCCTCCGCGTGGTGCATAGGCGTTACTGAACTAATTGAATTTCTCAAAGTAAAATTCGTCAGAAAATTCGTAAAGTGCGACTTAAACGCAACCTACAGACATGATAGTGTCGGACTATAATTTGAACATACGAGAAAACTTAATTATCTTAAGCGGAAACTCGCACACAAACCCCTCTGCTTGCGATGAGTCACTGCTTGTGGCCTCTGCCTTACGGGGGTATGAGCCATTGCTCTGCCCTGCACTGCCGCCGGGATCGGCCCACCGTTGTTTTCTGTCGATGCGTTGCGCCACGAAGAAATCCCGGGATCCTAGCCATAGACAGCTGCGCTGCAAAATGAAATGGATCTGGGCAGGCCATGTAATGAGTAGGGCATATTACCGGTGGAACATTAGAGTTAGAGAATGGATGCCAAGGGAAGGGAAGCTGCAGTCGAGGACGGCAGAAAGTTATATAGGTGGGGTGATGAAATGAGGTAATTTGCAGGCTCAAGTTGGGAATCCGCTAGCGCAAGACTATCGCGTTCCACTCTTAAAGGCGAAGCACAACTGTCCTCAAAGTATTTTTGAAGCAGCGATCCCTCAACGTGCGACTTTATGGCACACTTTTCGTAACAAGTAAGTCCGTAAGAAGTCCCCGACAATCTAAGCGACGTGTCAATCATGTGAACATGTGAGATGGGATTCATTTCGACAACGCGAGGTATACACTTACGACAAAATTTCCAAGGAGACCGTCGAAGCATTTCGAAGACTTTTCGACTGGGCTACAGCATCGACCCAGAAAGTTCCGAGCGTCACGAACGCAGGGCCTTTTATCTTCCTGGTACCGTTTCGCCGACAGGCTTTTCACCCATCCGATTGTAAAATGGTTATGAGATTCCAGTTACTTGTGGGGGGAGGGGGGGGGGGGGGGGGCTTCGTTTGTTCTATGATAACGAATTTGCCTGAAAACACAGCGTAGCTAACGATGTCATCGTAAGTTATCTCCTGGCAGACCCTGACATCAGCAGTTTTGTGCACTCCTGTATCATGCATGGTGTACGGATCAACCTATCAGTGCCGCATTTTTTCCTCTTTGCGCGAATGCGTCGATTTGATCAGCTGCGAGTAGTATACTCATCATGAGAACACTGCTTACTAGAAGTTGGCGGTATCCTGAGCAGTGATTGACTGTTTCTAGGCGCTTTAACAGATTTATAGCAGCCTTATCGGCGACGATGCCGGGTAAGATGAAGGCGGAGTTCCATGTTTGTAGAGCATGGAGGACAGCGGAAAAAAATTTTTAATGGCATATGTGGTGCGACATATGTGGAAATGGCATATGTCGGAGAAGGTCAGAGAGGCGGATAGTAGAGTAAATCTATCTGCTTTGAATATATAGGTATATTCAAAATAGACTTACTCTACTATCCGCCTCTCTGACCTTCTCCGACATATGCCACTCTCTCTCTCTCTCTCTCTCTCTATACTATATATATATATATATATATATATATATATATATATATATATAGAGAGAGAGAGAGAGAGAGAGAGATATCATCATCATCATCATCATCATCATCATCAGCCTATATTTATGTCCACTGCAGGACGAAGGCCTCTCCCTGCGATCTCCAATTACCCCTGTCTTGCGCTAGCGTATTCCAACTTGCGCCTGCAAATTTCCTAACCTCATCATCCGACCTGACTTTCTGCCGTCCTCGACTGCGCTTCCCTTCTCTTGGTATCCATTCTGTAACCCTAATGGTCCACCGGTTATCCATCCTACGCATTACATGGCCTGCCCAGCTCCATTTCTTCCGCTTAATGTCAACTAGAATATCGTCTACCCCCGTTTGTTGTCTGATCCACACCGCTCTCTTCCTGTCTCTTAACGTTACTCCTAAGATTTTTCGTTCCATTGCTCTTTGTGCGGTCCTTAACTTGTTCTCGAGCTTCTTTGTTAACCTCCAAGTTTCTGCCCCGTATGTTAGCACCGGTAGAATGCAATGATTGTACACTTTTCTTTTCAACGACAGTGGTAAGCTCCCAGTCAGGATTTGGCAATGCCTGCCGTATGCACTCCAACCTAATTTTATTCTTCTGTAAATTTCTTTCTCATGATCAGGGTTCCCTGTGAGTAATTGACCTAGATAAACATATTCCTTTACAGATTCTAGAGGCTGACTGGCGATCCTGAATTCTTGTTCCCTTGCCAGGCTATTGAACATTATCTTTGTCTTCTGCATATTCATCTTCAACCCAATTCTTGCACTTTCTCGATGAAGGTCCTCAATCATTTGTTGTAATTCCTCTCCATTGTTGCTCAATAGGACAATGTCATCTGCAAACCGAAGGTTGCTGAGATATTCGCCATCGATCTTCACTCCTAATCCTTCCCATTCTAAGAGCTTGAATACTTCTTCTAAGCATGCAGTGAATAGCATTGGAGAGATTGTGTCTCCTTGCCTGACCCCTTTCTTGATAGGTATCTTTCTACTTTTCTTGTGGAGAACCAAGGTAGCTGTGGAATCCTTGTAGATATTTGCCAAGATATTCACGTATGCCTCCTCCACTCCTTGATTACGCAATGCCTCTATGACTGCTGATATCTCTACTGAATCGAATGCCTTTTCATAATCTATGAAAGCCATATAGAGAGGTTGATTGTACTCCGCAGATTTCTCGATTACCTGATTGATGGCATGGATATGGTCCATCGTAGAATATCCCTTCCTGAAGCCAGCCTGTTCTCTTGGTTGACTGAAGTCAAGTGTTTCTATTGGAAATTATCTTGGTGAATATTTTATACAATACTGAAAGCAAGCTAATGGGTCTGTAATTCTTCAATTCTTTAACGTCTCCCTTCTTATGGATAAGTATAATGTTGGCGTTCTTCCAGCTCTCTGGTACACTTGAAGTTGTGAGGCATTGCGTATAAAGGGCCGCAAGCTTTTCAAGCATGATATCTCCTCCATCTTTGATTAAATCTACTGTTATTCCATCTTCTCCAGGCGCTTTTCCCCTGGTCATGTCTTTCAAGGCCCTTCTAACTTCATCGCTAGTTATAGAAGGAGCTTCTGTATCCGGTTCATCACTATTTCGAATGGAAGAAGCTTGGCTGTTTTGGCTACTGTACAGGTCAGTATAGAATTCTTCTGCTGCTTTTACTATGTCATCGAAATTGCTGATGATATTACCATGCTTATCTTTCAGTGCATACATCTTGCCTTGTCCTATGCCTAGTTTTCTTCTTACTGATTTCATGCTGCGTCCATATTTTACGGCTTCCTCAATTTTTCCCACGTTATAATTTCGAATATCCCTTACTTTCTTCTTGTTGATCAGTTTTGACAGTTCAGCGAATTCTATCTGATCTCTTGAGTTGGACACTTTCATGTTTTGTCGTTTCTTTATTAGGTCCTTTGTTTCTTGGGAGAGCTTCCCTACAGGTTGCTTTGGTGCCTTACCTCCCACTTCAATTGCTGCTTCTGAGATCAGCCTAGTTACGGTTTCATTCATTAGCTCTATGTTATCTTCATCTTCCTGTTCTAAAGCTGCATATTTGTTTGCGAGCACCAGCCTGAATTGGTCTGCTTTTACCCTTGCTGCCTCTAGGTTGGCCTGTTTCCTCTTGACTAATTTCACTCTCTCTCTCTTCAAATTGAGAGAAATCCTAGACCTCACTAACCTATGGTCACTGCACTTAACCTTCCCTAACACTTCTACATCCTGCACTATGCTTGGATCGGCAGAGAGCATGAAATCTATTTCATTCCTTGTTTCTCCATTAGGGCTTTTCCAGGTCCACTTCCTGTTGCTGCGCTTCCTGAAGAAGGTATTCATTATTCGGAGCCTATTCCTTTCCGCGAATTCTACTAACATCTCTCCTCTTGCATTCCTAGAATCGATGCCGTAGTTACCAATGGCTTGCTCACCAACCTGCTTTTTCCCCACTTTTGCATTGAAGTCGCCCATGACTAAAGTATACTGAGTTTGCACCTTTCTCATTGCTAGTTCAACATCTTCATAAAACTGTTCTATTTCTTCATCATCGTGACTAGAGGTTGGGGCATAGGCTTGTACTACCTTCATTTTGTACCTCCTATTCAGCTTTATTACGACGACTGCTACCCTTTCATTAATGCTGTAGAATTCATCAATGTTGCCCGCTACGTTGTTATGCACTAGAAATCCTACCCCGGATTCCTTCTTATCTGGAAGACCTCTGTAGCAGAGGACGTGGCCGTCAGTCAGTACTGTGTAAGCCTCACCAGTTCTTCTAACCTCACTAAGGCCAATAATATCCCAGGAAATGCCTGATAATTCTTCAAATAGTCCTGCTAAGCTAGCCTCACTCGAGAGGGTGCGCGTGTTGAACGTTGCCAGGTTCAGTTTCCATTGGCGGCCTGCCTTGACCCAGATATTCTTAGCACCCTCTGCCGCGTAGCAAGTCTGACCGCCGCCTTGGTCAGGTGCTCCGCAGCCACTGGGAACTGAGGGCCATGGGTTAATTGTCGGAGTCATGAGGGAGGTAGTGGCCGAATACTGCACCAGGGAGGCCAATTCCTGTTCTGGTGAGGGAGTGACTTTGATGAAGCTTAGTGGGCCTGCCTAGTTTGGTTGCACCTGAACTAGTATAGCCCCACTAGCTCTCGGCAATATGTATTTTTTTTTCTTTGCCGGTGTCAGGCACCACTCCACTGAAAATGTAGTGGAATGGAGCAGGATTCGAACTTACGACCTTCAGATTTGAAGTCGGGTGTTCTACCTCTACTCCACGCCACCACTCATGAGAGAGAGATATGCGGTGGTAAAAATCTACTTTGAATTCGAGTTCAAGCGCCTTTACCGCCCACCTCTGGACACATTCGAGGGTCACACACGGAATACTGGCTAATCTTGTGGACGCGATTGCCGTCGTTGCCAATTGACGGCGCAACTTGTCAGTACGCCGTTCAATAGCAGTGTCATATTCCGTATACCGTCGTGGCTGCTGCCATGGCGCCGGAGAAATCGGCTGCTGCATGTTTCGCACGTAGCTGCACTATGTCGGCACTGACACTCCCGGTGGTGCAGAATGTTCACGAACTGAACCTGAACTTAATCTGCTCTTTTTGAAACCAACGGCGCAAAGTGTGCTGCACTTGTGCACCGATGAAACGAACGGTGATGTGCAGCATTGCCTCAACTAGTTCACGAAGTGCAGGTGAACCTAACAGACCTATTGAAAACAAGAGGAATGGGCCGGGAACCGTATACATATTGCCACGTATACACGTTTATCTTTCACCAGTGGCCGCTTTCCACCGGCTAACAAATGTTAAACGTTATCGCTCGGCGCAGGACGCGCCTGTATCGGAAGTTTCTAGAACGTTATCGTTGCTTCTTTCCGTTGCCTGTTTTCACCGACGCTTATGTTATCTGATTGTATGACCGACGCGAATTGTCTAGAACTTTCTGGAAGACACGCGGGCACCAGTGAATCATCTGGAACATTCAATGACTCATCTATAAAAGGCGTCGCGTTTCGCTGCTGATCAGATTTTCGACGACCGCCGACTGTGTTCGCCGCTTTCGTTGTGCTTTGAGCGTAGCTTGCTTTTGTGGGCACAGGTTCGCCCAATAAAGAATCAGTTTCGTCATACACAGTTTTACGACTGTTCAGCGTCACTACTACGTGATAATATCCAGCCTTTCCTATAGGTTGTGTGTCGGAAGCGCTTTCCTAAATGAAGTGCCACTCGTGCAGTTTGTTACAACATGGACAGTGTCGAATGTGCGCGCGGTCTCGGGCTGACTTTGATGCGTACGGTGCGTGCAGTTTCACAGGCATTTCGAAATGGCAAGAAAAGATTGCATGGCTCATCCGGGGTGACCACGCCAAGCTTCGTGTGTCAGGCACAATGTACGAGCAACAACAGCAACTACGCGGGCACATTGTCGGTGAAACGAGTATGCGTATAGAGAACATAACAATACGACTGGACTTTCAACTAAGCGAGCTATGGATAACTGGTACCTAGTAGCTCTGCTATCCTCACTCCCTGTCCTTTTTTTTTTTTTCCTAATTTAACGGGGAAACGTTTTGTAACAGCATCAATGTTGACGAGCGTGTTCAGATGACAGCACGTCCTCATGGTTCGAACTAAGCTAGTCTTCTTTCGCCACGGGCACAATTGTTTACTTGTCATTTGTCAATCGGAATACCACGTTTTAAAATGCAACCCAGAACTGTATTGTCCGAGGTTCCGGTCAAAACTCAGGTTCTATGCATCTACGGGTCTCACGAGTGGGAAAATGTTCTAGTATTCATTGTTATCACTGGCCTATTTACGTTTGCTGCAGGACGAAGGTCTCTATCCACGATCTTCAATTACCCTTGTCTTGCGCCAGCATGACACCCACTTATGCCCTAACTTTTTTTTTTATTTAGTCGCAGTCCTCCCCCGTCCTCGACTGCACCTGCCTTCTGTCGGTACCAATCCCGTAAATCTAATAGACTACCAGTTATCTGTCCCACGCGTTACATGGACTGCCTAACTGCATTTCTTCCTCTTAAACTAGAACATCGGCTACGCCCGTTTGTTCTACCGTTGCCTTACTGACTCGTAACGTAACGCCTATATATCATATTTCATTCCATCGCTCGTTGCACTGTCCTCGACTCCCAGTATTAGCAAAATGAAATTTTTCCTATCTGTAAATATGTTTGGTACCTATAACGCTCTAAACTTCATGCATATGATAAAGCTGCGTTCTATTTACCCATTTTTAAAACGAGCCGAGTCTGTCCTCGTTCTTCGGAAGTTTAACAAAGAAGCGGAGATTAAACGAACAGAAAGAAAGAACCACGTTTACTCCTCGCTTTAGGCCGGCGAAGGTCTCCTGTGGAAGGCGGCCTTGACAGTTCGCAAATATTACTCCACGCCATACGCGCATCCCAGCTTGCCCCACGGACCATGTGTCCAGACCGGGTCGCACCACGTTCCCATTCGTCAATAATACGCAGCCAGAGCTGGGCGAGCCGCGAACGAGCGCGCCCGTTCCAGGCTCACACAGCCCACGCGTTTTTAGGCGACGTCGGAGCGCAGGGGAAAGACTGCTCCGTCTCCGAGGCTGGTGTAGACGGGTACGAGCCAGAGCAGCTTGTGTGGTCCCATCACCTGCGCGATGTTCCTGCACACGCCGACGTCGTAGCGTCGAAACCCCTGCCGAGCAATCATCTCCAGCGTGGTGCAGTTGAAGCACAGGAGGAACAGGTGGTAGAGCAGCAGACCGACGAAGGCCAGGCCGAAGAATAGCGACAGGAGGAAGAGGAAGGTGATGTTGAGCTCGGGCCAGAAGCCCAGGATGAGGCGCGGCGTGATGCCAAAGTGCGGGAACGTGGTCCAGGACACGTAGGCGCAGTGCACGAACGAGTAGAAGAGGAACAGGATGAAGTACTTGTAGTTGGCGAACGAGACGCACGTGTTGAACCAGGGACAGTGGTGGTCCATCTTGAGCACGCACGTACCGCACATCTGGCAGTGGTGGCACCGGTCGGGCTTGATCACGTGGCAGCGGTAGCAGTAGCGCCGGCGCCGGTCGTCGCTGTCCATGCGCTGCATCACGTAAAAGCAGACGGGCACCGGCTTGAGCGGCGTGCGCAGCAGCCGCTCGAAGGGCCACAGCGCGCCGAACAGCGTGACGTGGAAGCCGACTAGGCGCGAGAGCCTGTAAGCCAGGCCGCTGTCCGCCAGCAGGTGGCGGCACATCACCAGCACGTACGTGTGGTACTCCCAGCCGAGCACGATGAACTCGACAACGATGGGCATGAGCCGCAACAGGGCGAAGGCGCCCCGGAACCGCTTGTGGCAGCCGGCTATCGGGCAGAGCAAGGCCCGCAGGAGCCGCACCAGAGCGGCGATGCACTGGCCCGTGGCCGTGACGCAGGGGTTGCGCCGAGAGGCATTGCGAGGTTTGCGCGGGAAGGCGGGCGGGAGATCGCCGGTTTCTCCGCTGCCGTCGGAACCCAGCAGCGCCATGGCGACTAAACCTACTCTGGCATACGGAGGAGCCGATGACGAACGTCCGCGCCGCGCGGCTCGTGTGCTGGAATCGTTTGCTTCCTCTTCTTTCTCTGAGATGCCGGTGCAGATGCGCATATCGTTTAGTTCATTACGAGCAAAATTAAGGTTGGTTTCCTGAAAAAAAGTGAGCCTGTTCTATTTATATTTTTTTTGCAGATGGCATAGAAAAAGTTTTAAGGACTAGAAAATAAATAACAGTAAAGAAAACTAGAAAAGTGCGAGGATGCAGTCGAACGAGATTGAAGACAAGGAAGATATAGGAGAAATGCCGCCATTTGTATAGGCACGCTCGTGCCATATCTGAAAGGCAATAACAACAACAGTGCCCAACACTCTTTGAAATAATTTTGTGGCTATGTGTTTTTTGTTTTATTTTTATGAATGCATAACTTCTTGTACCTCACGTTCCACTACCCACCCCTTCTCGTAGGTGTGTGCCGTGTTGTGTTTACTGTGCGAGGTCTGCGGGAAGTATATTTCTCGCTGTGCCACCGATCATCAATTGTGAGTATAATTCTCACGAGTTGCAACAACCACGACGTCCAACTTATTTTTGCACCAACAAGTGACGCCCGTGGTTACGCGCAACGTTTCGAGACCAGTTGCTCGAGGAAGAAGAAAAAGAAGGCATCGCGTGCGGTTGCATCATCGGCAGCGCCCTGTCTCACGAGAAGGAACAACGCGCGCAGTGCTCGCAAGGGCCCACACATATGTCCGGCATCACAGAGTGCATCGACTGGCTTCCCGTGGTGGGCGGCTGGCTGGTGAAGGCGTGGGGCTACTACGCCTACGTGATCGTGTTTTGCGGCTCCGTGGTGCACGACGACGTGGTGCGGTTCGCCTTTATCGTGGGCTTCCACGTGCTGCTGGCGCTGCTGCTATGGTCCGAGCTGGCCACCATCGTCACCCCCGTGCCGTCCGTGCCTGCCTACTTCACCCTGAGCGAGCTGGACCTGCGGCTGCTGCAGGAGGCGCGCACCGAGGAGCAGCGCAAGGGTTTCCTCGAGATTCTGGGCCGCCAGCGCGGCGTCCTCACCCGGGGTCTGGACGGCGCCGTGCGCTACTGCGAGGTGTGCCGACGCATCAAGCCCGACCGGGCGCACCACTGCTCCGTGTGCCGGCGCTGCGTGCTCAAGATGGACCACCACTGCCCGTGGTTCAACAACTGTGTCTGCTTCAGCACCTACAAGGCATTCCTGCTGGCCAACCTGTACGTCATCCTGTTGTGCACGTACGCGCTCTTCACGGCCGGAAGCCACTTCCGCCAGGTGCCCTGGAACCACTGGCGTGTCACTGGGCCCGCGGTACAGGTCAGTTCACCGTGGCTGTGTGTATACGCGCTTCGGTGAAGGGAAATGCGAATTATTATTTATAGGGTTGCAAGAAAAACTTTACAAAACTGCATCAGAAGGTAAACGTATATTTACATTGATATACATTAGTGCAATAGAGACGTGACGCCGACAAGCGCTACATAGGAACACAACACCTTTCTTCCCCACGTAGGATATTTTCATTGTGCTAACAAGCGTCAAGTTAACTGTAACCAATTCGTCAAGCAACAAGCTTTAATTCAATCATATAGGTCTTTTGAAACAGCGTAAAAAACACATACGTTTTTTTTTGTTTTTTTTTTGTTTTTTTGTTTTTTTTTTGTTTTTTTTTTTTTTGTTTTTTTTACTCTGTTAACCTCCTCAGGGAGAACCCTCTGCAGACGAATTACTGACCTCTCTGTACAAAGATACGGCGTCATCATAATCCTAGAGTTAACTGCACAAAACCTCAGACGGGAACACGAGACGAAAAGACGACACCACGAGCACTGTGGTGTCATAATGTGTTAGCTTGTCTTGGTGCATAAATGGGGCTGTCTTAAGTAGAGGTAGCGGTGGTCCGTCAGTCCACTTTGATCTATCGTGGTAGCCAGTCGGAGTTCATACGGATCATGCGGACGCTCGTGCACTTGCCACTAAAAGGCCGGCACAGATCAAAATATTCGCATGCCGCATCCTGGGTGCCATTCTGGTGATTACCAATTTCCGTCATACTGTCGAATTCGTCATCTTGTCTGCTCTAGCTTACGGCGCTGCTTCTGCCTCTGCGATTGGCTCGGAGCGCAGAATTTGACGATGTCCACAACAGCACCTCTGGACAGGCGCATGACAGAATGAACTACTGCGTTCGCTGCGTTTAATGGTGGTGCCGCGTATATACCGTTCAAGCACAAGAAGACACCGACGGAGCGACACACCCATGTGTGGTCTCACTCGTGTATATACTTTTATTCGCTTTGCCTGTGCTTTTTATTGCTCTTGAGCGGTTAGAGTAAGCAGGTTTAACGAACAAGGCCCTATCTCGGCATTCCCGTAATCGCTAACTGCAGCCGCTAGAATTAAGAAACCACATTCCTTTCATCGCAATGCGACACATGTCACCGTCACAACAGAAAGGGAAATTGTCTGTTCCTCCGTCCGACCGTGCGTGTGCATGTTTAAAACCAGTCACCGGACAAACCCGCGTGCAGGTCGCCACCATGGTTGTCGTGGCGGTGGCCTTCTCCGTGTCCGTTGGCTCCTTCTTCCACTTCCACGTCACGCTGTTGGCGCTCAACCGGACCACGCTGGAGTCGCTGCGCAGCCCACTGTTCGTGGACAAAGGCGACACGTTCAACATCGGCTGCAGCAACAACTTCGTCGAGGTGTTCGGCCGCAGTCGGCTTCTGTGGCTGTTCCCCGTGTTCACTAGCCTGGGCGACGGCTCGCGCTTCCCCACCAAGCTGCACCCGCACAATCGCGAGCACTTCCGGCCTGGCGCCGTTTAAATTGCGGTCTCCTCTACGCGGCGCGCATGCTGACACGCAAAGTGTCTCAGTGAAGCCAAAGCCCTGCCCATAAAACATTCCGCCGTCGTATCGTGGGTGATGTTGGGAGGCTTCGTTGCCGCGTGCTTTCTCGACTGTGCGCACGTCATCTTCGCTGGAAGTGAGAAACATCCTACGTCACATCCAACTGCTCTGAATGTTGTACCGTAAATTGCTTGTATCGTGCCCGTTGTATGAATAATAACCTATAGATAAGCACGCTCGTAACAATAATTGTGATGCAATGATATAAGAATTTACTGTATGCCCTAGCTCTTTGTTCCTGAGTAATATTTTATGGAACTTTCGAAGAAGACAAACATTTTCGGGACTTTCATTTTCTGAGCTACCTCGAACGTAGTCATACAGGTGCGTGTTATTAACAAGCCAACGCTGATGCAAGAATACAGAAGAAAAAGGCGCGCGCACGGTATTTAACGATGAAACTTATGGGGACGTGGCAAATTATCTGGCAGCTTGTTTAACCTTTGAGCTGTAGCACAGGGCCGTAGCACCATGTCAAGTTCAAACTTTTGCGTCCCAGGAGCTCGTGATTTGTGTCTGCAGTCATTGCTGGTGGGGCAAAACACACAACGCCAAATTTGATGTGTAAGCAGCACTCTTTGTGATAGCATATAGGTGTCCTCTGGCCACAGCATGTGGGATAATATAGCTGCGCCTGCCGCATGCACGGACCACGGAATTTACGACAGTATTATAGGTCCTTCATGTAAGTGCGTTTGCAATGTCGCGATCTGTGATTTATTATCATCGTCAGCCTATATGTCTACTGCAGGATGAAGACGATATCCAGTCATCATAGCGATATACAGACATCCTAACCCTATGCTAGCCGACTCCATCCTATAAATACGCCAGCAAATGTCCTAATCAATCACACCGCTGCTGCATTGACTGAGGTTCCACTTCATTGGCAGCCATTCCGATACACTAATAGATCACCAGTTAACTACGATGTGAGCTACCCAGTGGCATCACTAGGTTCAGTGGCACCCGGAGAGGCGGCCCGCAAAAACCCCTCCCCTGATCCTCTCGTTTCAAGCAACGACGCCCAATTGTATCATCGTGGCTTGCTTCAGCATCGAGTTTGTTCTGTGGCTAACGACAACTTATTTTTATTTTTTTCAAATGTCCAAACTAATGCGTGCACCACACAACTCCCAATTCAGCACATCACTTGTTTATCTTGCATTACCAGCCAGAAAAAGAGGAGTGTGCATTGTTTTACTCAAAAAAGAGAACACTCCTAAAAAAATTAAACAGTGGAAAAATGTTTTCGTCAGGGGAATGTCAAGATTGAAAATATACGTGCACATAAAGCACGAGAAACGCAAGCTTTGAGCATGTAGAAAGACCTGTAGCGATATGTGTATGCATGAGTATGCACAGTGCATGCACAGACACACATGCATACACAGACACGTGCGTACGTAGCCGCGTAGGTAAATGAAGGAATAGATTTGCATTTTTAAGCGAACTTGAAAGAAGCACATTGGAAGGACGAAACCTAAAACGAGATTAAAATGAAGACGAGCGAGAAATTGTAAACGAAGAATACAGTGTCAGTAAAACGTGTGATATTTTAAAGGAGCTTTCGTAACAAAATTAAAGCACAGCTTCATGCTAATTTCGCACTCCAATGTAAAATTACGTCTCCGTATCGAGAAAGGTAATCAGTAGTCTATTCGGAAGTTCTCTATGGCAGTCACAAAGAGATAGTTAAATTGCAAATTTCGCTGCTCTGTCGTTCGTTAAATCAAGCCTAAAACTGACATTAGAAATTGATGTGTGATCCAGCAACTATCTGCTTGCAACAATGAATTCAGATGAAATTTTATTTTCACAAAAACAAAATACAAAAACAAAACAGGTCACTTTTTTTTTTCTCGGCAGTAACAGTAAGCCGTGTGCACGCTTTTACTGGTTTTGTTCTTGAGGGGCCAGAAAGTGCCGGGTTATACGAATACAAGATCGTAGGTAGTTCAGTGCATTAAGGGCTTTTTTTTTCTTTTACTTGTCCCACGGGGTAATCGTGCGGTCATGCCAGACAAACTCTCCTTTGGGTGACTGGACGTTTGGAGGCAGGAGAGCCAAGTAGGTTGCAGCATCGGCACCTGTATTGACAAGTGACAATCAAGGCAAAATATCAGCGGTCACAGCTAAATGTGAAACCAGCTAAACGCTTGCTTACAACTGTGAGATTCCCCCCCCCCCCCCCCAAAAAAAAAGAAGAAAAAATATACGCCTGTCCTTACGCTACTCCTGAACGACTTGCATTGGCGGAGCCAATTTTTTAAAATAACTGCACACATATAGGAAGGTAGGTTGGATGCTATACAACTATATCATCATCATCATCATCATCATCATCATCATCATCATCATCATCATCATCATCATCATCATCATCATCATCATCAGCCTATATTTTATGTCCACTGCCGGACGAAGGCCTCTCCCTGCGATCTCCAATTGCCCCTGTCTTGCGCTAGCGTATTCCAACTTGCGCCTGCGAATTTCCTAACCTCATCATCCCACCTGACTTTCTGCCGTCCTCGACTGCGCTTCCCTTCTCTTGGTATCCATTCTGTAACCCTAATGGTCCACCGGTTATCCATCCTACGCATTACATGGCCTGCCCAGCTCCATTTCTTCCGCTTAATGTCAACTAGAATATCGCCTACCCCGGTTTGTTCTCTGATCCCCCTCTTCCTGTCTCTTAACGTTACTCCTAAGATTTTTCGTTCCATCGCTCTTTGTGCGGTCCTTAACTTGTTCTCGAGCTTCTTTGTTAACCTCCAAGTTTCTGCCCCATATGTTAGCACCGGTAGAATTCAATGATTGTACACTTTTCTTTTCAACGACAGTGGTAAGCTCCCAGTCAGGATTTGGCAATGCCTGCCGTATGCACTCCAACCCAATTTTATTCTTCTGTAAATCTCTTTCTCATGATCAGGGTCCCCTGTGAGTAATTGACCTAGATAAACATATTCCTTTACAGACTCTAGAGGCTGACTGGCGATCCTGAATTCTTGTTCCCTTGCCAGGCTATTGAACATTATCTTTGTCTTCTGCATATTCATCTTCAACCCAATTCTTGCACTCTATATACACCGCTATATACAACTATATATACAACGTGTATATACACCTATATACACCGCTATAAATATGCAACGTTATGCATTCATTTTTATTTTATTCATCTGGGTTGCCACGCGGTATACAGTGTAGGAATGAAACTATATAAGATCACGGAGGCCAGCTTTATGCAGATACTGCAATAGCAACTTACGAAATGTAATGTCTATGAGCCATCGCTCACAGTCTTCACCTTTGTTAGTTGTGAACTTCGGATCCCTAAGTACATTTTTGTGGGCTGTCTTTGTCCCTGAGCTTGTCAAAAGTAATTGGCGGGTATCCGCTGCAGATGCAGGAGCGGAGCACTTATGCTAACTTATTGATACACCAAAGTTGCTCTGAGCAGGTTTTATGGTGCTGAGGGATTTATTAATCAGAATTTAGGCGATTGGAGGGCGCCAAAGAAGAGTCATGAAACACTTCGTTGGCAGTGTATGCCTTTTATCCTGAACCGTTAAAAAATTCAAAACGATGTTTGGGCTCACACTCTCAATGTGGTACAATTTCACGGATTTAATGTTTCACTAAACGCTGAATAATGCCGACGGTCGAACTCGTAGTCTCATCTCGTGCAGCGTCGAGGTGCGACGGCTCTGCAACGCCACTGGCGGCGATCGTTACGCTAGCGTTCTCAGACGCCTGGTAGCTACCAGGGGGCGCTGTACCTTCTGCATGCCCAGCAGAAGTTGCTTTGCGTGCTGTTTCAAGCCACGTCGCAGCCGCATTATAGTTACAACGCCGTCCGAGCAGTTCAAGAGCAACGCTAAACCTTGCTACACTATTAACGATTCGCCCTTCAGGCGAGTCTGCCAAATTTTAATGCGCAAGTATTCTTTGGCGCGTACCCTAGCATGCGAAAATCTGGCATGCGAAAAGTGTAATGCTTTGTATCTGCACAAAAATGAGAAGTTAGGACATTTAATCTTTATAAGAGCGTAAATGTAGATAGTTGATTGCATTATAAGCGATAAGAAACAATTGGAAAAAAAAGAAGAAGTAGAAGAAGGGAGAGATAATTGATCAGAGAAAACCGTTCTCGTCTGGCCGCCTTGAAAGCTTACTTTTCCGCATTATGGGTGTGTGTGCAGAGAAGCCTGCTGTGAGGCTGCTGAGTATAAATGTAAGAATAACTCATTGCTACATGTGATAATAGTTCAATAATAATATATATTCTTGGTCACGGTAAAAAAACTGGTGACATTGCCGCCGCAGCGTCAAGGTCGTAACAAAAAGTAAAAAGAGAAAATTAAAATTAAAAAAAAAAACTACGGTAAAATCGTTTGTGACGGCGTTCCGGCTCAGTTGATACGATCGTTTGAAGGGGCCATGCAGCTTCCTGGAAACTTCGCTCCACGGCGTTCAGTACACGAATATATTTTCTTTTATTTTCTTTTTTTGCACCGGAAAAGTGATTGGTAGACATGCTTAAGCTAGGAAAAGCAAGTAAGCAGACGCTGCGAGTGGCGGTTTCTCGTTGTTGTGTTCAACGGGCGTTAGCTGTAAGCGCCGAGCCAAAGAATGCTTACGCATTAATAGACAATTCTCAGAATTTCTGTAGCATATTTTTTTCTCTTCCGGTGTCTCCCACGTACACTCGCAAAATCATAGCCAACACCTCCAAGAGGTGTTGGCACGGCTCAGATAGCTAACGCCCCTTGAACACAACAACGAAAAACAGCCACCCGCAACTCCCGTCTTGAAGGACACTGGTCCAAGGTGCGAGTGTCAATCCTGAAGTCAGTGCAATACCGAACCTATATACGGCGATATTCGTTACCAGTTACGGTACTCAGTAATGTATTATGGTGCTTTTGTTGTGCATAAACTGTGCGATGCTTTAGAATCCGTTTGGGCTGTTTGCGGTTTCTCTCTCTCTTTTTTTTTTTTTTTTTTGAATGGTCCAGACTCAGCGTCAGTGCTGTACTGGTGCATGGGCCGATATTAGAGTACATGCAGTTCGTTTTACGTACAAGCTCAAAAGTGTTTCGCTAGTATAATGACCTATGGCAACTATGGGCGCTTTGATATAAGTGCCACTTCGAAGAATCATGCTACCGAGGACTGAATGTGGCGCTGAGCCTTGCTCCCTCAAGGGCTGCAGAAGATAGCGCCAACCTTTTCCCTTTCCTCACGAACCACTTACTACTACTACTGTTATAAAACGCGATGAAACGGAACCCTACAAAGAAATCGCAGAGTGTCACATGCTCCGTGTGGGAGCACATGCGGTAACTACAGTGTCACCCAGCCTCAAGCGCCACTCGTAACATCATTAATTCGCACGACGACGGCACGATGCCCGTGCTCCTAGAACAGAGACCATGGGGGTACCTCGACAAAGCCATCAGATCATTCAAGTGCCCTTTTGATAACAAAGTAGTGCTGTGGCCCCCAAATTCTTATGTCAGGACGAGATGATTATGATAATTTTCGGTCGCAACACAAGGCTCTTGCCAGATGCGGGAGCAAGTCCCGATAAAACTGCAATCAATTACAGAGTGATACGACATAAGTGTTTTCTTCTCCTGTTTACGTTTTCGTCCAGTATCATTTAGGTATCTCTTTTGCTATGCGTTAAGGGCATGCTAACGAAGGAAAACAACGTCAGTTCCACTGATTAGTTTGCCAGTAATTGAGCTTGTAAGCTTATTAACTCGTATGATGCAGGTATGTACAGGTAAGTGGCATGTTATAATTAACCTAGACCGGTGAATTAAGTGGTAAAGTCGACAGACCTGCGTCACGCACCAGACACCTCCAGACACCTAGCGGCCACTGCTGCGGAAAGTAAGCCTAAGTGCAAATCTGCCTTGCTTTTTGTTGCTGTTATTGTCGTCGTCGTTTTTGTTGTTGTTTTTGTTTTTGTTGTTTTTGTTGTTTGTTTTTTTTTGTTTGTTTTTTGTTTGTTGTTGTTGTTGTTGTTGTCGTCGTTGTCGTCGTTGTCGTTGTTGTTGTCGTCGTTGTCGTTGTCGTTGTTGTTGTCGTCGTTGTCGTTGTTGTTGTCGTTGTTGTTGTTGTTGTTGTTGTTGTTGTTGTTGTTGTTGTTGTTGTTGTTGTTGTTGTTGTTGTTGTTGTTGTTGTTGTTGTTGTTGTTGTTGTTGTTGTTGTTGTTGTTGTTGTTGTTGTTGTTGTTGTTGTTGTTGTTGTTGTTGTTGTTGTTGTTGTTTAAATGTGCTGTATAGACGCGTGTAGCAACAAGGTACAACAAAGCTTGCTTGTTGTACTTGCATGCTAAGCTCTTGAAAATGAAGGTGAACGAATTTTATTCATCCAAAATGCTCGACAATTGGGAAAGTAAACGATCACATTAAAAAAACTAAGTGCCCAGTACACATAAAGCTGCTTACCTTGTTCCGGTGTTAAGGGCCCTTTGTGGCTTGACATGTCAGTGTCCACATAGCCTGGATGCACCTTTGTTAAAAAAAATTCAAGAAAGAAATCACTGGGCAGCCAAGAGATTCCCTGTCTGCTGGGTGTCCACAAGGTTAGTGTTGATTGAAAATTTCTTCTGTATAATATATGTAACTCAAAATTTATCGATCTGCATGAACAAGAAAGTCTGTGAGTAGAACGTAATACACATTGAAAAAGAGAGAGAGAGAGAGAGAAGGTACTGCGAGGCTGCACTTCCGCGTTCATAAGCAGGTCCAAAGCTTGGGTTCTTGTCACAGATAAGTGCGAAACAACCAGCCTAAAAACTAATGGTCTTATCATCTGAACGTCAGTGCACGTGTGTAATCGTAGGTTCCTGCGTGTGACTTGTGTGTGCTGTGTGCATGCATGCGTAAATATGCATTTCATATTGCTTCTGTATGATTCTATATAAATAGCTGCGATAAAAATTAAACATCTCTACTTACAGCGTTCACAACCAGGTCCTCTCGAGGGTCTGCATTGAATTCACGCTGCTGGATGAAGGACAACACAGTGACTCCAACCTTGGACACATTGTAAGCCGACTGCCCCCAACCTTTTTCATCAGTCTTGCCATCCTTAGCATCCCTATTTTGTCACAAAAATTACAATACAGCACAAATACAGTCATGCGGTGCGCTCGTAAGAAAAGCTCCATAATACAGACGAGTAGATACTCACTGCACAAACTCCTTCATGAGGCTGCAAAGCTCTTCTAGAGTAATTTCGGGGTTGTTAAACTTTTTCTTGAGTTCTTCTCCAGGAATTCTCTGGAGCATGCCGGCCATGCTGCTCACGTTAACCACTCTGTAAACAGGATGCGCACAAAATCACAAAGCAAACATTCAGCATATCGGTGCACATTATTAAGGCCCATATGCGCCCTTATGTGGGAGCCATGGCCACGTTGAGTGCAGTATTTATGTCCACATTCGACAAACTTGTGACACTAAGCGAAGAAACAAATCAAGCGGTATGAGTGTAAAGTCATTCCACTGATAAGAGCACACTGTCTGGCTCCCTCTCATTTTAAACATTTCCGTTATCGTTATTGCTCTTCTGCAATGATGGAACATCTAGGAAAGACGCATTGTATTCTCGGGTGTCTCTTTTTTCTGAAATTAGTGGTCGGTGGCCGAACTTTGCGTGCTTGAGTATATTTTCTCTGCCGTGGCCGGGCACGTCGGCTACACAGTCAGCCGATATGACAGCCAGCCGAACGCTTACTGTGGCGGCAAGAATAATCGCCCATAGACATTATACATAGATCACCTGTATATACCGCATTTACATTTTCTTTTTTAGAGTGCGGTATGGGAGTTTCTATGTAATAATCACCTTAAGAAAAAATACCGCATTCTATATATACGGAAACATGCTATACGAGAGATAAACGGAGACGAGAGATCTTTGTCCCCCACCCCCGATTTCGAACTTCATTAAGCGACAAGCTCAACCACCACGAGACTACGTCTTGCGGAAAAGCGAACTTATCGATATTCAATAGAGAACAGTAATCGCGTGTGCGGCTGAGGAAGCAGCCGCACTCCGCACCGCACCGCGATGCGTTGCTGCGCGAGCTCATATGCGCAAACACAGCTGCACGAGCCGTCCGAGTCTGGCCTTTGGAGCAGCGTTACTCGTTTGTGTTGAAATGCGACAGTATGCGATGGCGGTCACCAAATCACGTTACAAAAGCAGATTCTATTCTAAAGCACAGCTATGCGCGTGCATTATGCATCGTTATAGTTCAGATTACTAAACCTAAGCGTAACTAAATCCCAAGTTCAGCGCATGAGATTAGAAAAACGAACCTGGCGTGTGGCCGCAGCAAAGGAAAGAGCTCCTTGCAGACATTGAGTGTCCCAAAGAAGTTCGTCTTCACAGTGACCTCCGCTTGTTCTGCAAACGGTGCTGTAGAGGCTTGCTGCAGTTAGAGGAAGGACAGTGGGCACATGAGAAAAAAATAGAGACTTGACATGGCGCGCTGATTAGCCAGCATGTCGTTAAGACTCGTTATGACACACATATAGGCTGCGACACGACGCGGCAGGTACCGTGCGGAAAGTGGCACGGGTTCTCACATGACACTCTGCAGGAACATGTGCGCGCTTGGAAGGTTTCGGACAACGAGTAAACGCAAATGCACGCGAGCACACGTAAGGATGATAAAAACGGGCAAGGAATAATTATCCATCGCATGTGTGCAAGTTCTCTCGGTGCTGCGTTTAGTACCGCCTTGAAAGTGACAGCATTGTTCGGTGCTTCGAAAGAATTAAGCCAGTCGACGAGCATATGCATCGTCAGTGTATAGGTCAACCGCGGGAAATCATTGCCTTATGGTTCAGCAGCCAGAGGCCCATTTGAGACAGTGAACGCGTCAGAAAAGCTGAACTAACTACTATGAAATTACCGCAAGTCGACGTACAGTCTTTCGCGGGTCATAACAGTTCCGGCGAAGAGTCAACTCTTGCGCGCTGTATCTGCAGAACACTAAACAAACACCTCTAATATATATGTTATTCAAGAATTCAACACAACAGAATTCTGCTTAAGGAGAGTGCACTGCATTCACTTACCTTGAAAGCAATGCCGGCATTGTTCACGAGCACGTCCAGGCCACCGTATGTGCTCTTGAGGAAGTCGCGAAATCTGCGTACACTCTCAATGTCGTCGATGTCAAGCTGGTGAAACTTTGGGCGCAGCAACTGCTTGTTGAGCTCTGCCACGGCTGAATTCCCACGCTTCTCATCCCTGGCTGTTCATAAAAGAGAACACTTTTTGAAAGCTGGAATTCATAACTCTCCATTCATAACACTACAAAAGCCACCGTGATAGAGACACCGTTAATAATGTTGCCTTCTTGTTAGTAGCGACTGTGTCATCTATAGACTTCCGGTCTATTTCTGAGGACACTCTTCTAGGAGCTTGTGAAGAGGCCGGGAATGGAGTATATGAGCAGCAAAGGCTGTGTTAGACTTTTCATGTAGATCCAGTCTGCACAAGAGGCTGTGAACTGGTGTTGCGATGCCTGTCATTGATTGTTACAAGCAGTACGATTTGAAACTCTGACGCAAGAGTTTGTCTTTGTAAGCTTTTATATAGTTATGAGTATTATAGTGTTGTGTGTATGAATAGAGTGCGTGTACCTATAGTATGTGCCTTCTTGTGCAGTTGTCAAGGACACGTAAAATTATACTGACCAGACAGTAGGTGCTTATCACATACATAGTATTTTTCCATCATCATTCCTCTTCCTTCTCAATTTTGCTGTATTTTTTTCCCTTTCCCTTTATTCCTGTGTAGAGTAGCAGACCAGAGACATACTCCTCCGGCCAACCTCTCCGCCTTTCCCCTCATTAAACATTCTCTCTTTCTCTCTGGAGTAATTAACAGTGCACAAGGCTTATTCCTCTTATGCAATATGCATGTCAGTAAAAGCAGATGCGCTGGTATTTATATTTTACAGTGTTGGATGCTCTCTGTGTGTCGCGTTTTCCTTTGATGAAAGTGCTCCGTGCATAAGGGCGCCTTTTGTACCCATCTATTGCAACGTTCTCGTATAGGCTGTTGAAGTTAGCGTTCATTATTTGATTTTATCCTTTGAATCCCCCATAAAATGGCATACAACAAAACACATACCATTCCCTGTAAAGTTAAACTGCATCCACGAGACCCTTAACACAAGAAAAAGCAAAATTATGTACCTTTCCTGCATTGACTTCGGAACCAATTAAAAGATGCGTCCATGGTTTTTTGCCTCTTTATGTTAAACAATTTCGAAGAAACGACGTATGATAAGCAGTAACACTGTATTGACGCAAAATGCAGTGCACTGACCTGTGAGGAAGACATCTCCTTCAAACTGTTGACACAGGAACTTAACTACGCAGAACCCAATGCCCTTGTTGCTACCTGTAACCTGCGCATATAGAGAAGTGCACATACTGCTGTAGTCGATGAATGTGTGCACGCTTTTTCTTTAAAGAACAAACGTATACTTGGGGGCTGTCACAAAAGTGCGCACAATCTAAGCGCGCGCGCGCCGCGTATCACACAAGTCAACAAAGAGCAAGGTGGCCCCGCGGCAGCTTCGACAGAGGGAGAGAGCGCATAAGCCACAGACAGCCGACGCGATCAACGAGACTAGACGCTTCGACAAAATACGCGAATGTTACGGTATCGAGAGAGGAGAGAGAAAGCACGCGCCGAAACGCTCTCTCAGGCCCCGACGCACGGCGAGCCGAGAGAGAGAGAGAGAGAGGGAGTACGACAGCCCGAGCATGCGCCAACGGATGAGTCACCATCCTCCTCGAAGACTCTTCGGCAGCCGCGGCCGAAAACGCAAGAAATGTCTAGAAGATTCCCAGGCTTTGTTCATCCTACGGGCGCCCGACTCCGTCAGAAAGTTCGAGAAACGCCGGCGAAGGCGATAAAAGCGCCATGCGGGAATCGATAGGGGGATCAGACCGCGCCGGTGAAGAGATGTGATGTGAAGACTAACCGCCTGCAGAAGAAGGGGATTTCCCGGCAAGCTATAGGAACTCATCGACTATAGCGTCTCGAACGTCTGCATTTCCGGAAGTTCCTTCTTCGAGATTTGCCTCAAGCTACGACGAGATCGTCTGGCTCAAGACCAGCACGGGTTAATACGAGTGGGCACTTTGTGTTCCTATTCATTCTGCACAGTACGTGTTCAACTCTTAGTGCTTGTCGTTAATTATTTTCCAGAGTTATGTTAACAGCCATCTGAAATTCATTGTGATATGCCTAGCCGAAGTGTTTATGTGTGTATGTAACTGCCTTATTTTAAGAATATATTTTGTTGTCCTTTAACAACTCTGGGCTCTGACTCGGTCTTTGGACCACAACCGGCGTTCGCTGACGCACCAGAAGGCCTCACACTAATTGTACGTGCTTTCGTGGGGTTATGTTCGGAAGCTGATTAGTCGGCTTTGGAATTCCCGGCGTTGGCGCCTCGTTCACAGGGTGTGTGACAGGGGAAGGCTCTCGAATTGTCTGCGAGCGGGTCAAGATATCCGCGCGTGCGTGACAAGGA
Source organism: Dermacentor silvarum (assembly GCF_013339745.2). Classification (NCBI taxonomy): domain Eukaryota; kingdom Metazoa; phylum Arthropoda; class Arachnida; order Ixodida; family Ixodidae; genus Dermacentor; species Dermacentor silvarum. The sequence goes on along the minus strand of NC_051155.1, from coordinate 183,276,467 downwards.
GGTCGGCACACAAAGACGCATTGTTGCCCCTTCCAAAATGCGCTATACGCCAACACTTTGTGGTCAAAAGATTTACTCGTTCGTTGGAAAATTCTATTTAAACCACCAACCCCACGCCTGCGCCCTGTTGACAGGCACCCTGTTGACAGGCCCCTTCTATACAGGGTGCCCCAATTATCATGCAGCAAGATTTTAAAATATGCAAATGCCACGTAGCTGTACAAAACCCATGTAAAGCTGTTTGCCTTCGGTTGGAGATACTCAGAGTATTTTTGCATTCCGCCTAATTAGATAACCAGTCGTAATTAATTAATCAACTTTTAAAATATTACAATTAGATGAAAAGCCGGCTCAATGAGAAAATTGTAGAGCAACATGAAAAACTCCCGATACAGCTTTCTGTTACTCAATACGTGCTACATAAAAGCGTGAAAGGAGCATGAAAGAAGCGTGAAAGAAGCTTCCGAGCGTGAAAGAAGCCCGCGAGTACACGCAAAATTGCCGCGTGACTGGCCGCTCGAGGCACAAGCAGGCGGCGCAAGGGGAATTGATGACGCACGCAAACTATAATGCAGGTGGCGGTACCAGGTGCGCTGATGACGTTCCGATCATTATACGCTCTTTAGCGCCTATCCATTCGCGTCGAACCCTTATCAACCGTGATCAACCTTATAATCCGGCGGCGGCTGCGTATAGGGCGGCCGCGCGGGCCCTATACCTTGAAAGCGATCTGCGTATAGGGGACAGAGTGCGCCGAGTGCGGATAGTTTCGCGCGCGCTGTGTTCTTGCCGCTTAGTTATAGCGTTGTGCGAGATGCAGCACGAAGGCCAATCAGAATTCACTGCTGCTGCCGCGCTTTTCGTCTTACGTGACGGGCGGACGGGCTTCCTCGTCGGGTAGGCATAGAAATGCTAACGCATTTACTATTCGCGGCATCTGTCGTCTCGAGACACACACACACATATATATATATATATATATATATATATATATATATATATAGTAGTAATTGGATTTTTCAATGGGCCAAGCGTATTTAGAAAAATGAGAAGCACAACTTCGCGGTTATCTTAGGTTTATCTACCCGACAGTTTCGGTCGGTGGACCGACCTTAATTTATATATATATATATATATATATATATATATATATATATATATATACGCTCAGCTGAGCAGGCACTGTCGCATTCCTGATCTTGCATCATACGAATTTTCTATAGTGGATGAAAGCGAGTCCATATCGAACCATGCATGCAGCAGACCGTGGATTAACCAGAACCACGTATCGTATGCGTCCTCACCCACGTTCCGTCGCACTTTTGGCGAATATCCGTGGACGCTGTTAGATTAGATTAGCGCAAACTATAGCGAAACATTTCTCGTCAAAGTTCATTCTCAATTTCATAAATTACGACAGTATTATGTATACTCTGACTTTATGGACGCATTTTGTAAGTTTACGTGCATTTCTGTGTGTGCGTGTATTTCTTTCGTGCACAAAGACCATATATAGGGCTGTTGAAGAATCCAGCATACGGGGGAACTTCAGGGCGGTTATGTCGGCCTCCTGGAATTCGCAGCCGACAAACGCGCCGATTACACTCTCTCCGCGAAGATTGCAAGAGCCGCGTCTGTGGAAGAATCACCTTATCTATACTGCATGTTTACTCAGCCACTCACTGTGCTGGCCTTCTAGGGAGGGCAGCGTAACAGCTCACAATATGTGCGTTCTGTCCGTCCCGCAATAACAGAACAGCTTAGGCGGTCGCATATGGACTGCGCTGTACAGGTCAAATAAGGAAACAATATTAGTACAAGCCCGCCTGTAACAGCCAGCGCAATTTTTTTCTGTAAGAAAGCAACTGTCGTGGCACTTTCCCTTCAACAGCGTAAGAAATTTCGCCTAATTTGAATATAGTACACTTTATTTAATCACTGACTAAAAGAAAACGCCGCCCCCACGAGCATCAGTATCCGTATACAATAGGGTAGTATGTTGGTTTGGTGAGAGTGTCGTTGGCGTACGAAAATCACTGAAAGCGTGAGAAATCTGATGCACAAATGTATAAAAGAAAAGAAGAAATAAACTGTAATTTTAACGTCGGCTCAAGTAACGAACGCCGTGCAAGTATACAGAAAAAGGACATAAGTGGCAAATATAGCAGTCGAAAAAGTCCGCTTCTGTCCCTCCCTCGCACACAAAAGCGTAAAAAATATAGACAATCACATGCACTGAGAGATAGGAGCCGGCACAAGAGAAGCTCAAAGTATAACAATGGTCACATCGTCCTAAACGGACAGCCGGACACGCGCGGGGCGTTGCCAGGAGAGGAGGTGGCAGAGGGAAAGAGTCTAACGGCCCGCACGCGCGCGCGACCGATTGCGCGTCCGTTCGCGGTCCGTTTCGACCCCCTCGGTGGCGAAGAACCGGTCGACACAAGAGCACCGACGTTTGCGAGAGTCGCACACAAGCAAGGACGCACGAAAAGAGTACATGAATTACGTGACGCAAGCAGCGTCTCAAGGCCGGCACGAGTTTCCGAGTTCCGTATACGCTTTTCCGCATCGTATACACACGCATGCATCGCGAGCGCGCATTGCGAGTCACTCTTAAAAAGAAGACCAAGCTAAGCGCGCGGTGTGTAGGCGCATTATTAGAAGGCTGATACGATATTTCTCTTACCACAGCGACCCGAGGCGATGACATGGCTCGACGATTTCGTTGGAGAAGACACAGCCACTACAACCAGGCACCCGATCTAACGGACTGACTGAACCGCTCGCTGCGCTGCGAGCTGCGCGTCCGCTGTCCACTCGGAATCGCGGGGCCAAGGAGAGGAGGTGCTCGGCTCGGCGTGCTCTTCCTTCGCGTTGCTGCCGCAAGGGGAATACGTGGCGCACCTGGACCCGGACGTGTAAACCGACGTGGCGGCAGTGACAGCGGAGGTGGGCGGGGCCGCGGATTTAGTGTTGTGTGATAGCGCGGTGGCGCAGAGCCGCTAAAACCCATGACAACACTACCGATTTCCTCACTACCGATTTATTTGCAGGCGGTAGTCTGTTAAGGGTAACATCACCGACACAAAAAGCGGCGGTATATCTTGATGCAACTCGCACGCTGGCCCGCGCGCTGCTCGGCCAGTCACGCTTAGCGCGAATCTGTTCGCGTAGTTGGGTGCACCATGCTAACCCTGCGAAGACGATCGCCGCCCCGGTGCCAAGCAGTCCTAGCGTTTGTTCACAGCAGTAATTCCTGACGTCCCTGAGTGCACGAGGGCATTCGTTGGCATTGCGTCTTCTGTACGACTTCTCCGTGCATCGTATACCTGCGTTTTGTGCCGCGACCTTTCTTTATGTAAGCTGCTAGTTTGTCCTCAACGCTTTGGACTTGTGCGCAGTGTATAATGGCCCGGCCGCCTTTTTATCGAGCGGCCTTGATAACGCGTATATAATTCCTAGAATCTTCGGCCCGTTGGCTGCGGCAATGCGCACGAAATTCCTATGGGATTTTATCACCTGCCAATTACATCGCTAGTGCGAACAAACCGGCTTTCAGTGCTATTAGCATTGTTAGGTAACTTAGCGTCATGCATGTAGTGTATGTATCTCCGTATGTATCCTCTTTCACGCCGCTCTTGATTAAAAGAAGTTCCTTAAAATTTATCCGGTGCTGGGCGGAATCGAACCCGCGTCGCACGGTTTCCTCAATCCCAGCAGCCCGACGCTTTATCGCTGCGCCACAAGTGCGTGGGTGCGTGCAGCGAGTGAACAATTATCAGTGTTCGCACGCACCGGCACGCCACGAATGTCAGAGGCCACGCGCGGACTTCGCGGCGCTGCCGCTAGATGGCGTAGAGGGAAGAGAGAGAGAGGAGCCCGGCTGCAGAACACGCCTCATGTATGACACGTTTCGGCGATGGCAATGTGTTGCTACGTTGCGTTATTGCTAGCTAATCGCATTAACGTCGATATTCATCGTCATATGGATGGGTTCTGCCGGCTTTTTTTTAACGTTGCCTACTTTGCGACGATTAAATCCTTCAATCATTGGTTTGTTCGTTGGTCTCTGATTGCGAACGCTAAGAGACGATATGTGGTACACATACGAGTAATATAGCTAACTGGTTTAACTAGACATCTGTCTCGTTGGAATTTCGCAAACAACAAAAGGCGTTTAAATATCCTCACGGTGAGCTACTCTCAATACTAAAGTGGAGTGGGATCACACTGGCGTCAACTCACCCCTAAATATATCCAACCAATTTAAGAAAAAAGTCGAAATTTCGCCCGAAAGGCGAAGCATCGATTGCGATAGCGAATTATTAGACAGCTATACGAAGTAAAGATATTAATTTTATCGGCCGTATAACCTTGTAAATATTCGCTTACTAACTAAATTAACAAGCACGGTGTCACGCGCACACAGGAAAACATAAACACATCTCATTCAACGACCGAGGATGTACATACACTCGCTGTTACAACGCTGGCGTAAGGAAGAGCTGCAGGAACAGCGAGCGAATTGACCTTGGTGCTGCCTCTCACTTCAACGCGTACTAAGCAGCGAGAACTCAGCGCACACGAAGCTATCAGCCCTCTGCGTACCTAGACTCTATATACTCATCACAGGTCGCTTTCAAGATAGGGCTTGCGCGGCTGCGCCATATACGCAGCCGCCGCCGGAGTATAGAACGCGCCCGGTGCCTTGCGCGCGATGGGAGACGGTGTGCTTCCTCCCTGCTTTCCTCTCTTGTGCGCGTGAGATCAAGCCACCATCCTCGGCTCACCCTCGCACACTTTAACTCGCACCCACAGCGCATACGGCGCGCAGCCACGATATGTATCGCACTTGGACTTTATACAGAACATCACGGCGCCGCCGCTGCCGCCGACGGGAATGCGCCAGGGGTGTCCATATAATTGATATCGCAATAATAAATATTCAGTCAACTTGATCTCTTGATTTCTTTAACTGTCGACACCGCCGTATACGGCAACGGTTGACGAAGAAGTGCAGCGCCACACGTGCAGCATGAACCTTGGAGCGTGGTGTTCTCGCGACGGTTTTTTATTATTTTCCTAAACCGCTAGCTATAGTGTGGACGCGCCCCTGTCGCACTGCTGCTCCTTAATCTGTACGCCTATTCCAGGATGAGCGAAGAATCGTCCACGTTCCTGCACAAAATTTACGCTCGGCGCAGCGCCCTGGCCACGGTGACCCTGACCAAAAGCATCAGCAAGGGCACGGCGGTCGCCATCTTCTCTGTACTGTCTCTATTGGGAGTATGCGGCACCGCTACCGTGTTGACGCTCGTCGTGCGCCAGTCCGGGGCGGACGTGACCGAGGAGACCGTGAGTCCTGCGGCCAACAGAAGCCTGCTTCCCGTGGCTCCGCTTCGAAGAGACGCCGCGCCTCCGCAGTCGGTGCCGGACGAGCTGCACGGCCAGCCTATGCACTCGGCTTCGCTGTCGACTGACGAGATTCAGGGTGTCGTGCAGAAGCACGGGAAGAAAGTTGACGCAGCAAGAAAAGAAACTAGCGCACCCGCGTTTCCCGGGAGGAAAGCTCGTACCAAGAGGAGAGCCCGCACAACGCCTGACGGTGCTGCTGCTGCTGCGGCTCCTGCTACTCAGGAGCACAACGCCACCCACGGAGCGGAGAAGAAAGCACCAGCTCTGATCACCAGTGATGGAGACTACTACGGGGCGAATGGCTTCAATGAATCCGCAAAGAACGGCGGCGAAACAGCGGTGGAAGGTTCGGATGACCTAGAACTGCACCAAGAAAGCTCGTCAGGACAAACTTCTAGTTCGTCGCCATTCCAGGAATCGTCGGCACGTCAGTCCTCGACGGCAGGCCGCACAAACACGGCGGCTTCCACAGAGGTGTTTCCCGCTTCCTTTAAGATCTCGGAACCACCAACAAAGGCACCAGGGAGCAGCCAGACCAGCAGCGGAACGCACCTCGTAGGACAAGCTGATATATTTGACCCTAAAGTGGACGGCGAAGCAAAGGCAGCGGAACGTAAGTCGCGCTCCTCGTCACGGTTGCTGTTCTGCTTCTACGACGACCGAAGTGCCATCCGCTCTCCGGGCTTCTCGGTGTACGACTTCCCCGTGCAGCTGTGCACGGACGTCGCGTTCTGCTGCGTCGACGTGAACGTTAATGGTCGGGTGGTGGTCAGCAGGAAACTGAAGCTATTCCTGGAGGTCATGCGACACGAGTTTTTACCACCAAGCCACCTGTTCGTGACGTTGGGCGGCCACCGCGTGCTGGTCCACCACTTGGACACAGCCCTGGGAAATACCGCGCGCTTTGCTACCGAGCTCTCCGAAGAGCTGCAGAGAATGGGCGCCGGAGGGCTGGCCGTCTACATTGAGGACGTGGAGCCGCTGAAGCACGCGTTCCGTGTCCACGACCTCCTCATGGCCGTGCGGGGCGTGTCCGTGGCGGTGGTGCTGCCGCGAGATCTGCAGCAGCAGGTGCGCTACTACCGCACCGAAATCTACGCCAACACCAAGGACATGCTGGTCATCTCACCACCATCGCAGGGCTACGGCGGCAGGCAGCCACGGCCGGCGTTCGCCACCTGTCCGCACCCCCGCCGCAGCGTCCGCGAGGGTTCCTCTCTCGAGTTCATCTACCAACTCTCGAGAACGTTGCTGTCCTCTATGGCGGAAGACGCCGTCGATTACACGTTCGGTGGCGCCGCCTCGATGGACGAGCTGACCCCGGTGCCACGCTACCTCATTGGCGTCTCCTTCGGCGGCCTCAAGTTTCAACTGAAGAACCGTAGTCGCCACGACGTCGGGTCGCCGGCGACGTTCGTTCGCACCGTGCCATACCGCGAGATTTGCAGGCAGCGCTGGCAACACTGGCACGACAACGTGAGCGAGTGCTTTGTGGCCTGGGATGGCGACCGGGGATGGATGTCCTCGCTGGGGCCTCAAAGCACCGGCTTCACCTCGGAGCTGGCCAACGGCTTGGCCGTGTTCGACCTGGACTTAGATGACTACCTCGGCGAATGCGGCAACAAATTCCCTGTACTAAGGGCACTTCGCACCGCGCTCACTGCTCGACGTGTGATAATGCCGACGACTTAGAGCCAACGTGTCAACGAGCTCGAGGCTGCCGTTAGCTTCAGCTTGTTTTATTGTTCGCAACTACCGACCAGCCCTTCGGTATCTTACAAACATGTGTTAACGAATGTGTAAAAAATGCCGCTGGCGCCTTTTTGGTTACACGAGAGCTGTAATGGTGATAAAGAAAATAACCAGATTTATGATTTTTTTTTCATTCGAGATGTTGTGTAATTGCCAAGTCTGCGTAATCTTGATTCTTAAAAATTCGTCTGAATGCTCCTGGTAACCGACGTGGCTGGGATTGCATTTGAATTTAGACAAACCCATCTGGATCAAGGCGACGTCTGGGGTATGTCAAGCAGCCTGTATTTCATATATTGTGGTATTTTGCGGAAAACTTTGGGCCGCGCTACTTTATTTCACCTGCAACTGCCCATGTTAGCAGCAGCCTGTAGTTTCTACTCCGCGCAGTAGAGCACATTTAAGGCAAACGCTTCGATCAGCGAAGAACCTGCGCAAAGGTGTCTACGATTATGTATGTCTCTTGTTCCATTTTGCAATCGGCATTTTGTAATCTTCTATAAAGCATCTATTGCATGTACCAAAGGTTGCCTCCCAACCGCATCTCTTCTCCCTCTTTCCGCCTAGCCATCTGTTACGTTATTCAGCCAAAATCAATGGTTGCCTCCCAACCGCATCTCTTCTCCCTCTTTCCGCCTAGCCATCTGTTACGTTATTCAGCCAAAATCAATGGTACGAGATTAATCATGGAGAAATTAGGCCATAAATTGGCTGATAGGAGCTCGAGGGCGAAAACACACAAATAGAAGGGCGCAAGTGAATAATTTGACTAGTACTCAAGTATATGACAGGGAATTGATGGTTCCAACTACATACATATGATGCTCTCCCAGTTTACCCTTACGCCTTTCCCATCTCATCTCTGACACCCCACATATGTATAAGAACGGCCGCTGGAAAAAAAAAAAAAGTGTGGCCTGAACGCCAATGCATTTCTCCGCAAAGTTCGGGAATTAATATCTCGAAACTGGTGTCATCCTGCGAATTCGTTCCAAGTGGGTCTGCCTTGTGTACTCCACGGCTAAAATTTATAAGTTGCAATATGGGTCATAAGGTAATTAGTTAAAAACTTAATTAGTGAACTTTCGTTAATTAGTCGATTGTGCATTTCAATTTGTTATGCATGTCCGCCTCTTCGAGTAGACCAGCTCATGAACTTGAATTGTGCTATCTGCCACAGGAAACCTTTAAAAAATTTTGAAAGTGTTCGCTGAAACACCTTGTATATTTAGGCATATGTATATGCCACGCCTTGCTATATGACATGCGGTATATGTGGGTTATATTGCCACACCATACTATCACTAAGGTTGCTCATACCTTGTCATTCTTGACAAAGTTATTTCTCAGAATTTTGAGACAGTCCAGCCCATAAACAAATGTTATGAAATGAAACACCTACAGCGGATGCCTTTTGTTGAATCTTCTCAGACTGAAATATTAAAAGTGCGAAACAATAACAGAAACCTGAAAATTATGAAATTTGTTTTGGCGCGGCTGTGCACTATATCTCAGGGATCGCCCCACGCAAGAGGCCGCGTTTCTGCCAGAAAGCTCGCCTTCGTGCATAGCGTTCGCCGCAAGCGCTTGCTGCACTTCCCGGTAAGCATTACATAAGTTGCAGTTGCCGGTAAGCGTAAGAAGCAGTAAGGGATCTTTTTGTCTCAATGTTCAAACACAAAGCGCTTCGTATACAGTTGAACACCTATACAACGAAATTATCTCTTAACGCTTGGATTGCTTATGTCCTGGACAAATACCGATCTGTCATGTGTATTGCGAACGCTTACAAGCGACGACTATAACGAATCTGCCTTTACAATGAACAAATTTGGTAGTCCCCGACGGCTGATTTGCTGCTTTACAACCAACGCACGCATTTATAGCGGCGCCACCATGGCCCTCCGCAGCCGCCACTGAACTGCGGTGCGCATGCAAGGGAGCGTCGTTCGACACCACAACCAAGACCGCGCTGGACGGTCCAGACTCCGCAGCAGATATATCACGACGACGTGATGATGTGCTCGGAGCTGACGACGGCCGGCGCCATCGTCGAAGCCATCATGCTGATGAGCCTAGAATTACTGAAAAAAAAAAAAAAAAAAAAAAAGATACAGGTGGCAATAGCGGCATTCGACGCTCTGCCTGTAGCTGTATTTTTACGCCGCTCCCGGATTTCGCCGGTAGTGCCGTGAACATCGTGTTGGGTGCAGTTGCACATTCCGTCGGACAAAGTGCGCAAAAGGAAATTATCGATTTCTTTCCCTAATTATATCTTGAATTTATGTTAAATATATGTTTTCTTTTGCTTGCTTGTATTGCTTGATCTATTGCGAGCGGCATGGTGCGCATTTTTACAAGGAAGTGACCTGTTTAACGAAGAATTTTAGAGTGTCAATTAAGCGCTCGTTTTGTTCGATTGTATAAAGTTGAGCGTTCGGACTCACCAGTGTTCTCTGCGTGCAACAACTTGCTTAATCTGCTCTTGCAGCCTCTTTACATTGTACAGGACCGCTCTTGTGTGCGCAGTGCGCATATATGTCAGGGGTTACACCTCGAGCAGCGATACTTTGGCCTATATGGACCAGCGCTGCCTGTGAGTCTGGCGCTGCGAAGGCTCTTTTAACCTTCCTGTGAGACACTCAACTCGATTAGTTTTGGTCGACGTTCAAAAGTCTGCACGTTTAATGAGTGTCACGTGTTCTCCGTCATTTCCCATGTCAACGCCATAGGCGTAATTGCCGAAGGGGGAGGGGGGGGGGGGGGGGCAAGTATGCGATATTGGGAGTGCGGATCCAGTCAAACCGTCATGTAAATCACACCCTCACTCTCCTCCGCACTACCACGCTGCAGGTCACCCGAATGATATCCCGCGTAGCCACTCGTCGCCACGGTATGCGCGACAACACCCAGAAACTCATACACAGCCTCGTGGTTAGTAGGATGACATAGAGTTTGCCCTATCAACGATCGACTTACCGAAGGCGAAGAGGACCGAGTGGAAGCCATGCTCCGGAAGTCCTACAAGGCGGCACTCAAGCTACCCCAGGGCACTCCCACGAGCATGTTCCTCGCATTGGGTCTCCACAACACCTATGCAGAACTTTGCGACTTGCGCAAACGCCAACGGGCTGCGCATTACTCCGACGCCTCGGCTATACCGGCTAGCTCCACGAAGCAGCCCGCCGCAAGCCCATTCCAGATCACTTTCGTACCACCTATAAGGTCGCCCCCCATCCCCCGCAATATGGACCCCCGACTACATCAGGGACGGCTGGAAGCCAGAGTGGAAGCCCTCGAACGAGAGCACGGGCACAAGAACACCACATACTATGTTGACGCCGCCAACTACGACCGCACGAACACCAAGGCATGACCACAGTTCTGAACAACACACTCCAAGAACTGACCAGCGCCTCCATACAATGCCACAACATCACCGAAGCCGAAAAAACAGACATTGCGCTCGATCTTGCCGACGGCTACAGACAGAGATGGTCGCTCACAGTTCTGACGGACTCGCAAGCGGCTTACCGCAACTGCCTACAAGGGTGCATCAGCCAGCCTGCCCTCGGTATCATTCTGAGCGCGACAGACACATGGCGAGCATCGGATAATACGGACCCCGGGTCACGTGGGGCTGGAGGGAAACCAGGCGGCGGATAGGGTAGCTCGAGGGTACACGAGCCGAGCACCCTCCAAATGCTCCCCAGAGGAACCCGTTCCCGTCCCGTGCGACTACTCGGCCCTTCTGAACCACTATAGAGGGTTTAGGAGAACTTATTCCCCACCACGGTCAGCTGGAGACAAATCCAAACCGGCGCGTATCCCAATTTGCACATCCTCAGTAATTAAATACATCCTACGGCATATACCCTCCTCGCTGCCCATGGTGTTCAGCTAAAGCAACCTTATATCATATCACGTGGGCGTGTCAGGCTATCACTGCCGTACCCCCCCCCCCCCCCCCCCATACAGCCCCCTACAGCGGAGCGGTGGGAATTAAGAGCTGCTGACCAGCGAGAGCCTGGGTGATCAGCTGAGTCTGATTGACCGGGCCCGCAGAGCGGCAGCCGCAAGCGGAGCCCTGGACTGAGGGCCCCCACCGCAAGCCAAGAAATAGCTCCGACCACCTGGAGTCTCTCCGCAGCAATTTTAGGGCCAATAAATTAAGTTTTCACCACCACCCTCGCATTGCGGAGAAGGTGTGATATGCTGGGGAGCCAACAAATGCGTTCTTGTACTTTGCGCCTGTGCCGACTGTCGGTGTTGTCGCGCGCACCGTATCTTGAAAGCGATCTCCACATGGCTTTGTATGCGCTGTGCGTACGCCGCTTAGTTTCCGTTGAAGCGATAGACCGCACGAACCTTCGCTCGCTGCGGCGGCCGTGCTTCCCCACGCCCGCGTTTGAATAAACTCGATGGCCGCAGACACAAAACCGTCCTGGCAGGTTCTGGCAGCCCGCGGGTAGCCAGAAGCGTCCAGCACGAGTAGAGTGTACTAGAATACGGTCGAGTAGGACGAGCGGCTGGGGCGGCGTCTGCTTTGCAGTGAGGCGCCCGATGTGGAAAAATACTGTGGCGGCGCTGCGATCGAAGTGGATTGGGCCGCATAAAGGTCGTGCCGTTGGGACTGCGCGCGATACAGCTCGGCAGGTAACTCTATGTCGGCAGGGTCATTCGTACAACTTCGCGCGCTGATATTTGCGTTCAGACCGCTCAAATGGTGTTCATAATTGCATATGACATGTATTTATACCTTAAGAATTCCTTTCTTTCTCTTGTTTATTTTATTTTTTAATACCGCTCGGTGATGCGCGTGCATTGCGGCCGCAGTGTCGGCTTTCATTCTACTATGTTATTGTACGGTTCTCTTTGGAGAACAAATATTTTTCTCGTTCTTCAAGTAGCATGCATCTCTCGTGTGTATTGTTGCGCATATAGTTTTCCATCAGTAGGTCTTGCGAAACGCAGACGGAGAAACACATGTAACCTTCCTGCTTGCCGCTTCGAACAAGTAAAGCATATCTGCCCCATTCGGTGCCTTGTACTCAGATTTACGGGAAGCATTGTTATAGATAAAAAAAAAGAGTAAACTGCAGCGCAAAATTCCATTCAAGTTTCCGCCTTCCTCGCGTAACAGAATGCTGAGTTATTGGTATGGGCTCATTTATTGCGGTAGGACCTCGAGCGCCGAAAACAGTTCTATAGTTAGTAATACTATATGCTCATCTTGGGCCGTAAGCCGTACGTGGAAATTTTTTCCCTGACAATACTTCAAAAAAAGAAAAAAAGAAGGAAAGAAAGAAAGCTGGCGCGGTAGCCTAATTATACGACGTTGGGCTGTTATAGACTCCATGGAAATCGCGCGTTCAATCCAGGTCGCGGAATTCAACGGGAGCTAAATGGAAAAACACTCGTGTACTTCTATTTAGGTGCGCGTTAAAGACGCCCAGGTGGTGAAAACTAAACCTCATAATCATATCGTGGTTCTGCCTCGTAGACCCAAGAATTTATTTAATTAAAAAAAGAGAGAGAAAAGCATGTGGCGGCGTTCTTTGGCTTTTTTCTATGGGTGCAAACAAAATAGTTTTAAATTAATCTCGAGTCTGATTTCCGAGAAAAACATTTTACGCTTATCCTATATTTCATAGCATAAATGTAATGCCGTTCCCAAATGTATAACCGCTCAACTCAGCAGCTTGTATAATATAAACGGCTGCTTTCAGTTATCCGGTGCACTATCATAATGACCATAATGAAACAATTAAAGGAAAGGCATACCTCACATATACGTAGAGATATGTGCAGATCTGTTGCGTTCGTTGAAGATGAGTGCGGTACCACATGGGGCACCCAGTTTTAATGGATTGCAAACATGGTGAGACTGTTAAAAAAGTTTTCCTTGCCTGAATCAAGTTCAATATAAACGCCCCCGTTTAGGGGCGTTTATGTTGAATGACAGCTAGGAACTTGGTAAGCAGGACTTATTAACACCCGTGCGTTAATTCTCTCAGGAACTGCGCCTCTGCGCAACAGCCACGACTCCCCGGCAGCACAATCACTTGGAATAACTGTCCTGACTTGCATCGGTCACTCACCTTTGAAACTTCAATGGTGCTGTTATGCGTTACATTCGAATGGAAACTATTCGGCGTCGTACAGTATATCAATAACATTTGCGTATATATATATAAGATGGTTTGCCTGCTATGAATATAATTTCTGCGAATGAATTTTGTGTGCAGTATTCACTCCTAAGTGTGTTTGTTACTGCAAACACGTGCACTTATTAATTCCGGTCGGGAGTTCTCACTCTTTCAATTAGTGCATTTACAATATTTCTTATTATTTCTTCCCTTACATATATATCGTGCATGTATATGTCTATGCCTTTGATGTAATTGCCTAGAAATACATTCGCTATTCTTCGCGCCACGCAGTTAATAAACCTGGTTTATTTCACTCTAATATTGTTTTCTTCGATCATTGTCCCTGATCAATATCAACAAGAAGCGCGCGTAAAATGACACGATATCAATAATAAAATGTTCTGCGTAGCTTTATGATGCAGAGATACCAGTTACATTTAGAAGACAGTGGTAAAAACAGCAGTTCACTTGGCTAAAACTACATTTGGTACCGGCCTTCAAGAGTTATGGGCACACCAAAGCAACTAAAACATTAAAAAAAAAAATGTACTGCACAGGTGTTTGCTAGCAAACTGGGCGTCCGCCAGTGTCCGCGTAGCGAACGCACTCGCTAGCAGACGACGCGCTTGACAATAGACAGTTTTAGTTTAACGTTAGCGTAATAGCGGGGTTAAGGGAAATAGGGTTACCGTTCCACAAACGAACTTTGCAGAAAGAGAGTTTTAGTATAGCGTGATAGCGTAGTTTACGTGCGGGACGCTATTCCATTACGCTTTGAATTTCGCATACAAAGGGCACCTAAGATATGTGTGTGTGCGTCCGGAAAGTGCGAGAGGCAGCGCAATGGAAGCGAGGAGCGCGTTGTATTTTTACTTGCCATGTCCGCCGATCTGCAGCGAAACAGACAAGCAGTACAAGTTGTCTACCATAGCCTCCGAATATGTTCCGATCTCAGAGGCCATATGCCGTCGCCACGCCTATCTCCCAACTTTACCGACAGGTGGCGCTCGCATCTCGGAGAAATTTTCTCTCGTTAGGCTTAGGCGCGTTCGAAACGAGAAGCGATCTCGAAAATTCCTTAAGATTAGCCATAACACTCTCTCGTCGAAGCGGCATGAGACTAAGCAAAAGCCGTTTACGCAGTCATTTGCGCTGAGCCGTGCTCCCTCAAGGGCTGCAGAAGATAGCGTCAACCTTTCCCCTTTCCCTCAAGAACCACTTACTACTACTACTACTTCTACTACTACTATGAACGAAGTGAATTCTACAAAAACAACGCCAAATTCAGTTCGAAGCGGGCGACCGGGACCGCCGCCATGTTTTATACCTGTGTCACACGGGCATATTTGGAAGGCCTTCCAGTCAACGGCCTTCGAAACGCCACAACTCTATCGACTCAAAGGAGTTGTCGCGCTGCTACACGGCACATTTGAAAGGCCGTTGAGTGGTTCAGGCGTTTCTCGCAAAATTGTGTGGCGCTGCGGATCTTTATTTTCGTTTTCATGTCACCAAAAGTTAAACAACATTAAAACCACTTAAAAGCACTATAATTTATTTTATGTTTGTTTATACGGCGAAATGGCGGCGATATGAGGCCGCCGGCAGCACATTGAGTACAGGGAGAGTGTACTAGACAACAGGGAGAAATGAATGAACACAAGCACGTCGCTGTTGTCGAGAGTATGTACAGTTCGCACATCTCAAGTGGTAAAAATACTTTATTGAATAATTAATAACACTCATATATAGTGTTTTTAGAGCACTTTGGTTCGATTTGTTCTTTCTAACCATGAGTACGAGCACACTGTGAACGAGAGGGCATGTTCGCGCTGTTTCCGCTTCCGTAGCTCAAAGGCCATCGAGATTTCGATAGAGTTGTGGAGTGCTCCGTTGAGTCGATAGACTATTGACTCGACGGCCTTCGAAACTGCTCGTGTAGCAGTTCGAAATTGACCTTTGAGTCAACTGACTATCGGTTGGAAGGCCTTCGAAACGCCCGTGTGACACGGGTATTACGTACACTACGTAAACACGCTAACACGGTAACGTGAGAAATAGCGTGCGCGCGGTAAACGGTATAGGTCGTTTAGCGTTCTGCGCATGCGCATTTCGATCCCGCTATTCCGGTACGCCCGCTATTCCGGTAACCACGCTAAACTAAAACTGTCTAATGACAGCAAAATTGAAGACGTCGCGTTGTATAATCCATGCCTCAAATATATATGTTTGGCAAAATGGTGTAAACATAATTTTGCAGTTTAAATAAATGACTATTTTAAGAGCGTACTATGCGCAATCGGCCTCGGCGCCCGCAGCGAAAGTACGTTGAATATGCCGCGGAGCGCGTCTCCGCCCCAATTCAGTTCGCTCGCAGCACCCTCGCATAATTTTATTGCGATAGCAATTATATGGACACTTCAACCGGATTTCTGCCGTCGGCGTCGTCGTCGCCGTCGCCGTCGCCGTCGCCGTGGGGTTCCGTATAGATAAAATCTTCGCCGCGCGCCGTATGCCCCAGCGGAAGCGTGGGGGGACGCGCGCTGTCACGGAGAGCGAACGCACTCAATCTCCCACGCGCAAGCAAGGAAGCGGAAAGCCAGCGCCGGAGGGAGCAGGGGGGGGCACTTCTCTGCCAACAACCGCGCTCGTCGCTCGTCCGCACAGTCTCTTATCTCTCCCACGCGCAAGCCAGGAAGCGGGAAGCCAGCGCCGGAGGGAGCATGGGGGGGGGGGGGGGGGGGGGGGGGGCGCACTTCTACGCTTTCAACAACCGCGCTCGTCGTTCGTTCGACCGCACCGTCTCTATCTCCACGCGGCTCTGACCTTTATGCCGCTCAGTTTCCGTTGATAGACCGCACGTACCTTCGCCCGCGCAGCGAAGGTACGTTGCGCTGCCAGCGTTTTGACAGTCGTTGGCTGCAGTCATTCAGTGTGATCTATTCATGTTTGTTTGTGCGCGCTCACACCACGCTTGTTCATTCAGTTAGTAATAGTCGGGCCACATTTTCCAACGCACGCTACACATGCAATGCTGCCCAGATCGGCAGTGCAGCACTACAGGTGTGTCCCTTCGCACGCGCTGCCCACGGTAAGCGCTTCTCATCAACACCACCGTTTCACACGCGCCTTCTCGTGGTCATCGAGTCTCTCTTCATGTCGGTCTACTTACGCCGCAGCACACCTGCTTACTTAATCAGCTCATGTTTACTACAATTCATATTGCTACCAAGGCCGCTCACCTTACTTCGTATGACATTGCTGTGTTGCTATCGCATTCATTGCTTCGCCCTTAGGGCGAAACTGTGACATTTTTTTCCACAAGCGACAATCAATGTTTGCTTGTGCGCGCTGACACCACGCTTTTTAATTCAGTTAGTAAGCGAATGTGTCAAGTTTATGCAGCTAATTTGCTATCGCAATTGATGCTTCCTTTCGGGCGCAATTGCGATTTTTTTTTTTTTTTTTGCGGTCCTTGTCCAGTTAGAAGTGTTGCAAATAAGGACTAAGCCGTCGCCCCCCCCCCCCCCCCCCCCCCCCCTATTTCGTGCGTCATAAAAGGTTCCTACTTGGTTTCAGCGTTGTCATCTGTGAACTAAACAAGACACTTTGTTGATATTTGGTAAAAACAAAGGGCGCGTTATGGTAATATGTAGGTAAACTTCAAGGACAGAGAACTAAATATTACATTTGCTGTAAAAGTAAATCCGGAGCTTTGTGAATGTATTTTACGAACAAAGCAGAATTTATTCCGCTGCCCTGGGAGAACTGTAAACTCAACCGATATCAGTCGGGGGGAGGGGAAGGAGGCAGGAAGGGAGGAATGACACCATATTAAATGTGATGGCCAAGTAACATGCATTTTGATGAATTATGGTATTTTCAAAATTCGATCCAAACAAGAAGTGCTCCAAAGCATGGCATGCTAACAAGGTTTCCAACAGACCAGTCTTACATACATGCAACTTTTGATGCGAAAGCATCACATGGCCCAACATCGAAATACGTTTGCGCTGCACCTATTATGTATACAGGGTGTCCCAACTATCATGCACCAAGATTTTAAAATATGCAAATGCCACATAGCTGTACAGAACCAAGGTAATGCTGTTTGCCGTCGCTTGGAGATACTCAGAGTATTTTTTGCATTCCGCCTAATTAGATAATTAGTCGTACTTAATTATTCAACTTATGAAATACTATAATTAGATGAAAATGTCAGAGATAAAATTGTAGGTCAACATGAGAAACTACCGACACAGCTTTCTGTTGCTCAATACGTGCTACATAAAAGTGTTTTTCCGAGCGGGAAAGATGCCCGCGAATACACGCAGAACTGCCGCGCGACTGGCCGCTCGAGGCAGCCTGCGTGTATTCGCGGGCGCTTATGCCCCAGCGTCCTCGGCGCATAACAATATTTATATTTAGTGGTATGCTATAGGCAGGTCACCAGGCAAAACTTCCCCGGTTTTCATTAAAAAGCTACAGCTTTCTTAAACTACTTCACCCGGCCCGTTTGGATGGTTGGTGTTTCTCGCTCTGTAGACTGAGAATAGTAGCACGTGTCTTTGCAGGTGGACATAAGCAGCAAGAAAATGCTCAACCATAATTTCACTAATCAACTAGACTATATCCTAATTAACTTCTTAAATGCTAAATCTAGGGCACATGTAATTGCGAACGTTTCACAGAAGCGTTCCTCAAACAGTTTGGGACGATCTTAACTGGGACGCCGAGGCATATTTAGCTGATTTTCGGAACGGGTATCTCTAAAATGGTGCTAGTCTTGGTATTACTGGTAGACAGACATGACTTCACTATATCCCTCTGCGTCAATTCCACGGTGACAGGTGCCATAAATAGAGTTTCTATTATAAAAGTAATTATCTTTGTTAATCATTAAAATCATCGCTTAGATTTTTCTTGCTGATGTCTGCCTATAGCCACGTAGCCATCTGCAAGAATAGCAGAGGTCTATAGACAGTTTTTTTTTTAATTTTTAAAGTATTCCGCATAAAAAGGGACACATGGTATATATGGCTGAGCCTATATATACTTACTCCAGTACGTCTGGACCCCCCATGTCCTTTCCATGTTCATTTTTCCTTTTTTTCCTACTTTGCGTTCACCATGTAGCGGACGCTAATCGATTTCATCGACCCGAAATACGAGGCGGCCTCGAATGATTGCGAACAGAGTGCTTAATTTGGAAAGAATGGTACGATCAACATATGATACAAGTAAGGCCCCATATGACGACCGTAAAGTATACGCAGGCGCACGCGTACGCTGGGAATCGTTGCACGTGCAATGGACAGAATTAAGGCACAAGAAACTGTGCAGCATATCATTTAAGGCACCTTAATCGTGGTGCCAGGAAAGTTTTGATAGTTCTTGACTGCGGGAGCCATTCGCGGAAGCATCGATAGCGCACTTGATTGCTACATTCAGTTCATTAAATACAGTACAGCCAGCAGACGTTTGTCACAGTCACAGTTTCGCAAATCGTGGTGATGCTTTTCTTTTACTTATATTCTTTCGTGTGAAGGAGGATATATATAGATAGTTAATTAGGGCGTTTAGCGCTTGTGTACAGTACCCATGTCTAGGGACTTTCAGGGCACGACGCCGCGCACCGGCTCATTTCTGCGTCGAGGTTATCTATTAACAATTAGAAGTAACATAGGGAAACTTCCCCCGATGTGTTCGTCGGAGCCGCTGTATCTGTACCATTTGCGCATGCGCCGGAGCCAGCGAGGGCGCGCCCGTCGCGCGGTGGTTCGTGCTGCAGAAGTATGCATCTTTTCCTACCCTCAACCTCAACCTTGCGCGGTCAAGCGCTGAATAGATATGTATCACTGCAGTCATAGAGGAAGGAAATGATGGCTGCAGTTTTTGGGGCGCCACTATCGAAGTGGACTTCCCTGCGCTGTCGGCCCAGTCCCATACTGTTGCGCGATCACGCGCGCAAATTCTCTTTTCCGCACTTTTCATGCGCATGGCAGCAGAGTTCACCGCATTTTGAAGAGCCAAGTTAATAGGGGGAAAAAAAATCTCACGTTATTATTATTATGTGCACATACTGCAGCCCTACAGAAAGGGCTATTGCAGGAGTGGGAATACACAATAGACAGAGAGAAAGGGAAAAAAAATAAACAAAAGAACAAAAAAAAAGTAAATTCTATGTTCAAAGCAGGTTTTCGATATAACATAAGATGCTTTATGAGGATGGCAATTCTGAAAATAAAAATAAAATCGCGCAAATGCTACAATACATATATGAAAGCTTTACGGGGGGAAATGACTGCAGTTGCATCTCAATGCATATGCCCTCTTCACATTCCTACTAGTTATGAAAGAGCAGATGTACTTACACACCCTGTAGTGCTGTCATAAGGCACCATATATGGTGCGTTTATTTTCGGGGAAATAAATTTACAGCAACAAATGGTGATTTTTCTGCACTTGTAAATACCTCTGTGTGCTTGTTTTCCAAACTTAGTTCTTCAGAGTTCAAGAGTTGGAACTCAAAAAGGCTATGAAGAGGTTAACAAATGTATTCAAGTGACAGCGCAAACGCAAAACTCAAGCTACTTGTCCCACGGAGTCACTGTGCGGTCGTACCAAACAAACTCTCCTTTGGGTGATTTTGTGTTTGGGGGCAGCAGAGCCAAGTATGCTGGAGCATCAGCACCTAGAATGACAGATGGTAAGAGATGAAATGAAGTATCAGGTGCTAGCATTTAATTTGGGAAGTATACATCTGGCAATCTTTCGACAGCAAATAATTAATTACAAAAGGAATTCAGTACATTTATATACAAAAAGAAAGAGAAGTGCTCTACCGTGTTTAATTCACTGACTTTATTTCATCTAAATCCCAAATTAAGCACTCATTCTGAGTGCACAATCACTTTTATTTTGTCCTGTAGTTTTATAGCAAACTAGCACTGTTGCGTTCATCCTTACATCATCTACAATGCATTTAGGTGATGTAATAGTTGTTAATCAGCCATGAATCCTGATTAAGGAGCTCTAATAGACAATAAACGTGACTTATTTCGTATGATAGACATTGCAGAGAACTGGTTCTGGTCACCACATTATTCTATATTTATTAACTAGCAAACAAAACCTAACTAGGCAGGTACAAAGGCATTAATTGGTGCATTACCCATATTGTTATGCAGATTAGGTCAAATTTCCAGCTGCCACATACACCATCTAATCAATCAGTCCTAGCTGATATGAGAGAAGGTCTCCTGAGCTTTCATTGTGGCAATAGGAATGAGTATGAGGGAAGTAAACTGAAGTCCCTAGCATGTTGCCTGCTTCATTTTTGTGTGAATACATTTTTTGGCAATGATGGACAACAAATAGGACTTTAGCACCATTACCTGATGATTTGGTGAAATAATTAGCTGGAACCTTTTTTTTTTATAATATGCCACTTTTCAGATAAATTTTTCATTGGTGAAACGCAGCTCCTCATCAGTGTGAAAGTGTAGACCGCACTAAACTATGGCACCAACGGCTACACTTAGAAAGCCTTGCCTCCCATTACACTGACAGCTTCTGAAGTGTCACCTCTGTTTGGTCTTATCAGCACTGTTATAGGCACACTGTCAAAACTTCAACTGAAGACATTCATGCCAGTTAGAAAGTACAATTTGAAAGAAACTTAGCCTGGGAGCAAGATAATCTGCCACAGGAAGTGAAGGAAGAGAAGTGAATGGAAGCAATAAAGTCAAAGAGCAATAAACAAAAAATGCAAGACATGACTGCCCAAGAGGCACCTATAAGAAACTTAGCTAAACAAGTCAACAGTCATCCCCCATCTCCAAGTCATTAGCTAAATTATAAATGCATTTGACTAGAGTCTGTTAGCAAAACAATATGCAACTGGTGTAACCGTGCTGAAATTATGCAGGAAAAACTGCCAAGAAAAACAAAGCCTCCAATGATTGGGCCCCAAGTGCAGTGCAAAACAAGCAAAAAGTAAAAGAAAAATATATACTGCGCAATATGAACTTACCTTGGTCAGGTGTCAAGGGTCCCGAGTGGCTCGTCAGGTCAGTATCCACGTATCCAGGATGTACCTTTAAATTTTGGAGTGTAACATATAACAAAATAGAGTTCATTACACAGCCAGAACAAGGTGTTTTGACATTTACTTCTTTACACAGTTCCTAAGGCAATTAAACCCCAATTAAGTAATATCACTTATAGCATCGCTTACAGTAAAAAATATGTTTATGACAATTGTAAGCGTCAGCCTCGACCAAATTCCTAATTGTTTCTTTGGGAAAGACTCTGTAGTATAAAAACAGCAGAACACGATAGACCTATTACACTAAACACCATTAATCTAAGTTGTGTATGACAGAAATCTAACTTAATGCAACTTCTAGCTGTTAGATAGAAATGCATCACACCATGTGATAGCATTGTTCTTGCTTGTCTGCCACAGACAGCCTAGTTTTTCAGTTTGCATATTTTCTTAGAGCTACTGACATGTTTCCCAGTACCGTCCATAATTATCGTTTCCATAATTTAATACTGTCGCAGTGAAGCAAGAACAAATTCATAATCTGACCAAAAAGTCTGTATCTAAATAAACACTATCACATAGGTATGTAAAACCAGTGGAAAAAGCGAATAAATGCAATAAAGACGATATGTTGTCGCACCTCATTCATTGCCTTTGCCTTTTGCTATAGTTTCATTTGTGTAAAGAAAAACTTAGTGCATTCACAACAATAACAGTAAGCATTAAACAGAATTCTTTTTTTCTCTTTTCAATCCTTGAGTTCTTGTTGACTGTAACAGAAGGGTAACAGATCTATCCTCTGATGAAATTTTATTGCGATAGCCATTACAAGAACACTCAAGATGCGTTGGCGCTGTCATGCTGCCCTGATATCGACGGTGCATGCACGACATGAGTGTGGAGGGTTAATTAGAAGACCTCCAGAGATGCGCAGTACATTTGGCTGCAAAAACAACGAAGCCAAGTGGAAGCACCATTGCGCTCCACTCAATTGGCTCTGTCATAGCCAGGACAGCGTTCTGGCTATGACATGCTGCTGACATGAGTGTTATGCACACACACATTAGCACTCCTGCTGAGAAGCTGTGTGCATACCACACCGTGGTGAATACACTGGTCTGAGAGGAACGTACGGTAAATGTCAAGCTAAATCTATCTCATCTCTTCTTTGGACCGCAACAAAGGCCAACGATTTTACATCAGTCTCATCTTGTGCACCATCATGTTATGATGCCTGTAAAGCCGATGCCAGCGTTGTGACATTCCTGGTATCTTCCAGGGCGCTGTTCCTACTGCGCAGCAGCAGTTATCTTGCGTGCTTTGCCGGGCTTGTCACCTACATGTATTGGAACACCGTGCGAGGAGCTCAAGTGCAACAGTTTCAATCCATCAGTCTCAAACCATCAGTTTCAATCACTTTCAATGTTTTCCCTTTGGTTGAAACTGCCAATTTTTGTGTCATAGCTACTTCTGCTTTGCTCTCGTCTAACGTGTTGATGAAATGCTTAGACTATCGACAGAATGGTGGCCTGGGTACCTGCTGATGTTGCAGGACAGGCATGTCAGTTAAAAATGGACACTGAAAATCCCTGAAGTTCTTGATGCGGTCTGATATACAAACGATAACCTGCAAATTAGTGCCTCTACTCACAGCATTTACAATGATGTCTTCGCGGGGGTCTGCATTGAAGTCACGCTGCTGGATGAAGCTCAGCACAGTGATGCCAACCTTGGACACATTGTAAGCTGAGTGACCCCAACCTTTCTCATCATTCTTGCCGTCCTTTGCATCCCTGTTAAATAAGGTAAATGAGAAATCAGGTTTTGCATTAACAAGAACAGTTATGTCATGAAACAAGTGACAAACAGAAGACATGCCATGAGTGCAGTAAGGGGATGGAAAGAAAAGCAAATTGCCAGAATTTTGTCAAGCAAACACTCACTGCACAAACTCCTCCATGAGACCACACAGTTCCTCCACTGTAATCTTAGGGTTGTTAAGCCTCTTCTGGAGCTCTTCTCCAGGAATCCTCTTCAGCATGCCACACAGGCTGCTCAAATTGACGACCCTATATAGACAGTAATTAAATGTAAAGTTAAACAAATGCATAAAGCATAATGGAGCACATTTTGCATATGTACTATAAAAATGGAGAAAAATTTATTGGAACAATTTGTTCATAGCAGCACTGGCAAATCAAGAGGGGTTTGCCCTGGGGGTCAACTTCACTGCAAGTAGTACTGGTCAGTAGCGCACCTAGGATCTCTGCCGGGGGGGGGGGGGGTTGCATTTTTGTGATGGTGGGGAGGGGGGGGAAGCAATCACTTTGCATATTATGCTATTTTCTTGCTTTAGCCAGAGGAATCCAACACCAAATAAACTGCCTAATAATTATAATAATATAATGACACCAAGAATGATGACAATGTTTATTTCTTCAGTGTCTTATTTAAATAACTTAAGAGTGAATGACTAAATACGAGACAGTGATAGAGTGTATTCTGTTAATGAAGAAAATTCGACCTCAAGCCACCTCCTGAACTTGTAATGGTTACAACACCCGAAACCCCCCCCCGTCGGTGCGCTACTGGTACTGGTTAACACAGAATTTCTGAAGATAACCCCGATACAAATTCTTTTTGCACTTTCATTTTTTTTTTTACTGAGAATGGTACACACTAGTTATATAGCTATTCATTGAACCTCAGTCATCAATAAAGTGCTTTTAACTTTGAGAAAGCTAAAAATTTATTTCAAATCAACTAATGTGAATATTAGCAGCAGATGCATTACCTGCACAATTAATAAAGACTTCAACAGTGAAGAGAGGAAAACAAACCTGGCATGTGGGCGCAGCAAAGGAAAGAGTTCCTTGCAGACACTGAGTGTGCCAAAAAAGTTTGTCTTCACAGTAACTTCTGCCTGCTCAGCAAATGGTGCTGTGGAATTATTCTGCAAAAGGAATTTTAAAAATGAGCATACCAAGACAACTAAATAATCATTGACACTGAGGTACCTGTAGCTGGAATGCATGCCCATATCTATACAAAAGGTAATAACAACTAAGACCTGGGACAACTACAGACAAGCCTCGTTGCAAAGAAACTGACCATCAAGCTGAAGCTCGCGCTAAATTCACAGTAAATGCATAAATATATTACATGAATGACACTGCAGTGGACATAAATATAGGCTGAGGATGATGATGCCTTTGAACAGCCATTGTAGCTGGATTGTGACTCATATATAGCAGCAGGAAAACGAAATTGTCTAAATCAATGAGCACAATAATGTAGACTTGTTTGCCAGTCATATTTAATTGGGATGAAGTTCAGATTGACACAGAGACACGGATAAAAAAGGAACGACACACGCGGAAACGCTTTGTGCATGCTGTTTCTTCTTGTCCCGTATTGCGCTACATTTGATCTCATCTGGGCAAATTCACTTAATGCCTCACAAGTGTTATGTAAACAAGAAGAATTTCTGAACACAGGGAAGAAGAGCCAATTTACACCAATGACTAAACTTAGCACATACACGTGCACATTTTTGCAGCAGTTAAAGATGTACTGAAATGCAAATGCACTGCAGTGAAAGCGCAGGACAAAAAACTGATAGCTTACTTTGTAGGCAATGCCAGCATTGTTCACAAGCACATCAAGGCCACCATAATTGTTCTTGAGGAAGTCACGGAATCTGCGGATGCTTTCAAGGTCATCAATGTCAAGTTGATGGAATTTTGGGCGCAGCAGCTGCTTGTTCAGCTCTGCCACAGCTTCATTTCCACGTTTCTCATCTCTGGCTGCTCAGAAAGGAAAAAAAAAAAGAAAGAGACTAATACCATACTTCTGCACAAAAGATATATATACACAGGCATTCAAAGTTGCAAAATCTACCTTTGCCAATAAATCGTTGGAAACAGTACACAATGCCTCGCATTCAAAAGTGACCCCTGTGCATATATGCATGTGACTGCGTGTTAGATTGCTGCACGTAGATCTCGCATTGCTAACTGCCATGCCAGCATTCACTCCAGCTGAGTGCTTTGTGCTTGAAATTACTCAACTCACATCACCATTATTCAGCCAAGCCAGAATGTACAAGAAGACACATACCAACTAACAACCTTGAAGCCCTCACACTTAAAATACAAAAAGATGTAAAAGGAAACACTGATGGCATATGTGGCTACACCACTGCACTGTCACATACATCTGTCAATTCCCTTTCTTCAAACAGGCTCTGCATACAGCTTATTTTGTGCGTTCAAAGAATGCTTAATGTAGTCTTGCCTCACTCACCCCAGTGCCATGTACTGTTCTCGCAATGCAGGAGCGCTTATTGAATGCCAGCATGCATACAAGTCATGGTGTGCAGTATTGAGGAGTATGGATGTGTTCTGGTTAAGTATACGAGTCCATGTTTTGAACACCTTCCAACAATGTTCATCAGCAAAAAAAAAATGTTGTTGCAATTGTTATGTTGCACCAGTTTTTTCTGCATGCAATATATTATGCTGCAAGAAAACAGTGTAGAAATGCACTCTTTGCAACATTCATTAAAGTCAAAAAGGTGAGGGCTCAGCTGCTTAGTGTTGTTTGTTCATTATGACAAATTCTTTTTCTGGTTGAAACAAATATATGAAGCAACAAAACGATGGACACCGACCAAAATAAAAGCTAAAAAACTAATAAAAACTGAGTAAAAGACGTTTCGGCTTCGCTACGGAAGCCTTGTTCACAATGGGGTGAAGGAAAATTTGTTGCAGCTTATGTACTCTCGAGCACGTGACGCAAACAGCGCGTGTACGACTGGGGGAGGGTTCCCTCATTTCGATTGAGCGTGTGACAGTGTTTTTTGTATCTCCAATGACTCTAGATAGAGACGTGATAGAGACGTGAACAAATATATGATTTGCACCCAAAACAAGAAAGGCCCAAACAATCTTTGTCAGTCTGCTTTCTTTCTCAAGTGAACTCGCTGAAATTGCACTTAGCGCAGAGCAGGCACTGACCTGTCAAAAAAACATCTCCGTCAAATTGTTGGCATAAGAACTTCACTATGCTCAGCCCAATGCCTTTGTTCCCACCTGTAACCTGGAAATGCAGAAAAAGAAAAGGAAAGGAAGAAAAGACTGTGCTGACAAACCATTTATGTCTCCTCGTCTTGCGAAGACGTTTAGACAAGATGAAGCTCTCAGCCTATACAATACAATGTTGGCATGTGTAGCTCAGAAAAAAATTTGGACAGGCATAAAGGCAATGCTATAGTCTGAACATACTGCATTGATTTATTTATTTCGTTGTACCCTAAGGACCCTCTGTCATAGGGACGTAGATTTAATACCAAAAAAATTACCTAACAAATTACAGTTCACTTGCACATGGAAGCACATGCATACACATGGAAGGTCTCAAAGTCCCAAGCATCCCCCCTAAATCCCATTCTTTTCAGATCTAAATGGTGAAAGGGTTGTAAGCAGAATTGCATAACTTCTTGTCTTTGGAGAAGTCACCAAACGAACTGATTAAACATCCGAGGAGTGTAATATTGAGCATGTACGCTATTCTTCAGCAAACACTGTTAACCTTTATGTTTTCACATCTGTATTCTGTGTGTATAGTTTTATGTCATTTGTGTGTAGTAACATGAAAATACATACCTATATAACATTAGTAACATGAAACATAAATGCTAGGTTTATAATTATCATATCTATGTCTGGAATTCAGGTTGCTAGGATATCGACAATTAAACTTACTTGAAATTTTTTATAGTATACACAATAAAGCGTGCATATTAAAATGACTGCAAGCACAATTCAAGTATAACGTATATTTATGGCAATATTGCATGACAAAATTAAGGGAATCATTGCAGCTGTCCGTGAAACATGTATTTATATAAATACTGCATCTTCACACATACTATATTTCACTCCTGCGTATAACTTCAGTTCATCCAAAAAGGCGCAAAATAGGCCAATGCGTATAACCAAAGCAAACAAATGCACACAAGCACGCAACATCGTTGAACGTTCAAATAATTCTAAAAGCAACCCTGCATAATTGTAGGCAGAAATAAAAGCTCCTGAAACAACAACCTGATGAGTAATCACCGCTCTTACTGCATGCGCTTCAGCTTTAATAATTGTACAGTGCAGTTCACTGTTAAAGGGAGCACGTTAATCTGCGGACTTCACTTCGCACACGTATGTACGTGTGTAGAGGGGTACCGGCGCCATGCACTAACCACAATTGAGTTATCTGCTGCAAAGTCGGGCAATTGTACACTCGTCAGAAGGGGAAATTTTCCCATGCACTATGCATGTCACGTGTTCCTAGATCCCTTGAACAGTAAACCGCATTGTACGTGAATTACGCCTTCAGGTCCAGCTTTACAACCACTATGGCGTGCCTCTCAGAACTGGTTTTGGCACGTAAAACACCAGAAAGAAGAAGAATCTTCACAACAACGAACGTAAGAAAACTTTGCCTTTAAGTGTTGCTTTGCGGCAATGCGCTCCGCATTGCCGCAAAGCCGAAGCCGGAGGCAAAATTCGCATATAATCCACACCTTCCGTTTTGTCTTACATGTGTCATCACTTGTGTGTGTAGACGTGAAACACGCGTAATAGCGCAACATAGGAAAGATTTAGCGTAAAAGCGCTCATACAAGCACATGATATATATGCTACAACTCAGGAATCCGATCTTCGCAAATAGCGGGCCCGCGATTGCGTACACGATCACGGATGCCGAAGGCGAGCGCATGCATGAATCAAGCCGCGCAAGAAACAACCGAAGGTTGACCATCAAGGCCAACCACCGTTTGCAAGTTTGTATGGATCCTAAGCGCACGCGTTGGGCGTAAAGAGAAAAGTAATGTCGATCTTTTTGCAGCAAGGCAGAGAACGGTTTACAGTAGTTATATGTTTATCTTACCACAGCGACACGAGGCGATGACATTGTGCGACGACTCAAGTTCTTCTTCGCGGCGAAGTGATCACAGCTCCAAATCTCCAACTTCGCGCCGCGCCTCGACACGGCCGACTGCTACGCGCCGTCGCCAACGCAGCAATCGTAGATACCTGAGTGGTTGCCATGGTTGCGTGGTTGTGCCTGCGTTACCTCCGTGTATTTTTTCCCTGTGCGCTTCCGCTGCCTCCACCGCTGGAGGGCAATCGCGATTCGCGATCTCCCAGAGGGAGTTTGCATGACTGGCGCTCTGGTGTAACTTCGTTTGGTGCCGTAGTTTGACGGTTACGTCAGTACCCTCGATGTGATCGGGCAGCGCGCCGTGTTTGCAAGATGTTGAGCAGGGCTGAACACGTTTCTGTGTCTTGCTTTAAATATATGGTTTGAATAAATTATATTGGGATGGCGCTCACATATATGTCAATAGTTTAATTGTCTTACAAGATTCAAACTTGGGGCCGTATTCTGAAACATTCGCCTAGGCGAAAAATTTTTTTTTCGCTTTCAGGGTGCACGCTGATTGGCTGGTTGAGCAAAATTGAATGACGTCGGGCTTAACCATGCACCCAATCAGCTCATCCAATTTTGCTAAAACAGCCAATCAGCGCACGCCTGAAAGCGAAAAAAGAAATTTCGCCTAGGCGAACGTTTCATAATACGGCCCTTGTACATATTCCTTTTCGGCATGGCACCGATCACAAACTCGTTTGCGTTGATATCAGTACGTACTTTATACGAATTCCCGATATAACAAATGCAGTTTTTGCTATGGGTGCCACTTGATGGCGTCAATTTGTGCTGCCTGAGTGAAATTCTGAATTCTGAAACGTTCCACTTCGGCGATATTTCGCTTCTTGCCTTCAGGCGTACGTGCGCTGATTGGCTGTTTCAGCAAAATTGGATGAGCTGATTGGCTGGTTCAGCCTGACGTCATTCAATTTTGCTCAACCAGCCAATCAGCGCGCATCTGAAGGCAAAAAGCGAAATATCACCGAAGTGGAACGTTTCAGAATACGTCCCCTGTATTACCACAGCCGTTTAGGTCATGGTTTAGGTGGTGATATGCGATTTTTGTCATTTGAATCGAAACCAACATATTGCAGACATTTGCAGCTACTGCATTTTGTGAACTTTTCCAGCATTGAGTGCCCTCTTCAGCTGTCAGTATTGTGCCTTATTGAATGACTGATTGAACGGCTAGTGCAAATGAGCCGAAACAGAATTTTTGTGAAAGAGGTAAAGAGAAATAATTCGTTGTATGTTGTTACAACACCATTATAGAAAAGATTAAAAACAAAACATATGCAAGGCCACACAGTTTAATTGACGGCATCATTGATGTAGCTGTTGCAAGTTTCTTGGCCTATTGAAGATACGGTGCATGCTTTCTGACATACCTACATTGCCCATACCACTTTTGAATAGAGCACTATGACAAAAACTTGCATTAGTTAATAATTCTTATGTTTGCCTGCCTTAGGATGTCCCAAATTTTTAATTAACAAAATTTGATACACATACAAGGCCATGAAACAGAACAGTCTTATATGTGTCGAAACACGTACAGCACAGCAGAATGTCACAACGTAGATTCATCCACATCATTTTGTTGTTTTCTTCATCTGATCTGAAAAGGAAACAAATTGCTGACTGCTCCGTGAAATAATGAGAGCCGTGTTAAAACAATAAAGATTAGAAAATATAAAATACTGCATTTAAAACTCATAATTAATGGTAAATTCTTTTAACCAAGAGTTGAGTTATTTGTGTGCGTGCGTGTGCGTGTGTTGGCATAGAAAATGAGAAGGTTTATTTATTTACCCTTAGGGCCAGGACCCTAGCTGGGCCTTATAGCATTGGACACAGAAGTACGTGCATAGTACGGAATAATTTGCAAAAATGTAGAAAGCATCTAGAATACAAACTGAATACTTTGAACATAACTATATATGTATATGTGCCTCATAATCAGAACTGGTTTTGGCACGTAAAACCCCAGAATGAAGTGTCAATACCAAAATAAAAGTTAACTGTGTAGTCAACTCTTCATCAACCACACAAAAACAAGTGCTCATGATGAGGTCTTCTTGGTAACGGGGGTATTCCTAGTGGACACTTACAGAATAACCTCCCCCAGGAACCCTTAAAGGAATATGTCAGCCCTCAAAACTATCTGATCATAACCCTAAAAATACAATGCATATTCCTTGCAAAACTAGCATTTTTCAAATCAGAAGTTACCTTACATGGTGCTTTTCTCGAATATGTTCATTCCTCTTGCAAGTGTTTTATTGTGCAATCTGTTTTAATGGAAACAGATCCTTTAAGAGACTGGCAACGGAAGACAGTAAAAACAACTTGAATATGACACTAGCTGCATAACAAATCACAAAATGCATCAGTTCACTCATCTTCAATTATTGTAGGACTTCAGTTGCAATTGTTTGTCGTTCAGGATGATCTTCACCACTTTTGTCCCTTACACGTGCAGTTAACAGCTGCCAGTATCATTTAAAGGCCGACATCTGAAATTTTGAACTTCGTAAAAATAATAGAATCAGGAAGTGCAAATATAGAGCAGCCTGCGCGCAAGACTTTGTTTGAAATACGAATGGATGCATCGAGAAAAGCTTGAAAAAGTAGACGTTTTTTATACTGAAACTGAAAAACATACCCCCATTACCGCTTGCCGGAAGTGACACATGACCTCCGAGATTAGGTCCCTGTCAAAAAAAGCAATTGACTCCAATTGGGAATTTTCCAATTGGTACCAATGGGAAAATTTCCAACTGTAAATTAATACATAATTGGACCAATTAGACCAGCTGGAACGTAATCAATAGGTTTTTCTTGGAGTGACCAATTGTACCCAATGGGTACCAATTGGTTGGAATGGCCAATTGCACCAATGGGCAATACCAATACACATATATACCCCACAAAGCAAACCTAAATAGGTTTCCAGCTGTCAGAAACAGGTTTGCTATAGCCTTAGTACTGCATGCATATATAGCTATAACTCATTCCAGTTTCCTTGAATGGGTTCATAAACTGAAAGTATGATTTCCCAGTTGGTTACATTCTACCTAGTTTATTCCTATTGGTAGTCCAATTAGACTTAGTAGTTGGGAATGTAAGGTGGGCCTAGCTGGTTCAAACTGGCAAGTCCAATTGGACTCAATTGGTTGCATCCCTGACTCAATTGTAACCAATATTGGAGGTAATGATTTCCCACTTGGTTGGAACCAAGTCCAATTGGACTCAATTGGTATCACTTTGACTCAATCGTAACTAGTTGGAACTAGGGATTTTCAAATCGGTTCCAAGTGGGTCCAGTTCATTACAATTGGCAACTCCAATTAGTTTTTCCTCTGACCCAATCGTAACCAGTTGGAAGGAAGGATTTTCCAATTGGTTCGTATTGGTCCCAGTTGATTCCAATTGGAAAAGCCGATTGGAGTCGATTGTTTTTTTCGACTGGGTTGCCGCCCACAGCTGCCCGTGGCATGCTGAAACATTTCGTAGGCTATGTGCAGAAACTTACGTCATATCTATTAACCATCAAGGGCAAAGGTTGTCTTCTAAGGTGCTATTTAAAGGATTCTAATAATACCGTATAGACTGGTGTAAGAGGCGCACTTTTTCATTTTTTCACTATATTGGCGAGGTGCAGCCCTCATAAGGGACCGAACCTCTTCGTCAAAATGATGGCAGCGCAGCCTTGACTAGTGCACACCCCAGATCCCTGGATGTACCATTGCATCAGAAATGAACGCGCAGCTCGCATCATCTAGTAGCGGCACGCGGAAGTATGCAGCGAGCGAAACTTCGCCAATGTGTGCATGTGGCATCGGGGCACAGAATGCGATTGCTGCTCTGTTGAGATTTTTTTTTCTCCAAATTTTGGGCTGCCAAGTTGGGGGTGCGGCCCTTACGCGAGCCTATACAATACATTTAGTCAATTTACACAATCACCAACCCAGCAGCTTTGCCATGGTTACTTCAGCTGTAATCATTACTTTTCTTTCACGTTACCTAATTTTTTAAATGATCCACCACAAAAACTTGGGAATTACTTGAATCCTAAGAATCGGAAAGACAGTGCAATGTCCTCCAAAGAAAGTAGAGGCAGAGCTAACTTATTTAATAATTACTTTAACTCAATTTTCACTACAGACGACATCCCACCACATGTTGAGATTCGTAGTGCCAACTACATAGAACCTCTTCACATGAACGAATCAGGCATCTTTAACCTTTTGCTACAAATAAACGTGAAAAAGCAACCAGGGCCTGATAATATACCGAATGAGTTTCTCACCCGTTACACCGAATGGGTAACCAAATATCTGCATATAATCTTTAATATATCACATTAATACCATCTTCCTTGCCCTATGAGTGGAAGATGGCACAGGTAATACCAATTCACAAATTGGGCAGTGAAGCTGATGTCGCCAACTATTGCCCAATATCATTAACAAGCACAATATGCAAATTACTCGATCATATTATTAAACATATCACTACTTACCTTGAAAAAAAAAACACATTTTGTCACCATCTCAGCATGGGTTTCGCAAAGGTAATTTCACAGTCACACAATTAACCGAATTAATACACGATATCTCTTTGGCCATCGACCAACAAAAGCAGATCGACCTTATCTCACTTGACTTTTCTAAAGCATTTGACTGGGTATCACATCAAAAACTAATAAGAAAACTGCAGGTAACAGTAAGTAACGGACCAATTACCCAGACTGGATTAGCACGACCTAACCAACCAGACACAGTTTGTAAAAATAAATCAGCAAAAATCTGAAGTAAATGCAGTTACATCAGGAGTACCGCAGGGCAGCGCCTTGGCTCCCATTTATTTCAAATTTATATTAACGATCTATCCTCATCCATCAGAACTAACAAAGCTTTTCGTCGATGATTGCATTATTTATAAAGAAATGAACACTCCTTCCAATGATATAGTCCTCAACAATGCCTTAATATCAGTTTCAGAATGGTGCGCGAAATGGCAGATGACCTTAAATGTAAGAAAATCAGCCTTGCTAAGAATAACATGTAAACAAACCATATAAAATTTTTCCTACACGATTGATGACATGCAACTAACTACAGCCAAACAGCACAAGTACCTCGGATTAGTGATTTCAAATGAATTTAGATGGGAGGCACACGTAAACTATGTTACGTTGTCCACTTTAAGGAGATTATCCTTCCTCAAAGGGACACTAAAGGCAAATACTAAGTCGACGTGCGCTGTTTGAATACCTTTCCAGAAACCTCGAAACGCTTGTCTCGTGCAAAGAAAACACTTAGCTTACGAGAAAATTGGATCTGAAGGGTCCAAATACCTTTATTGCAATTCAAATCGCCCGCCACACCAACCGAGGAGTGGTGACGTTGCATACGCCATTACCGCCCTTTGCTGCTGTTGGTGAGGGAAACGGCAGCCCGACAGACGGCGGTACGGTGCGCCGCTGCAGCTGATTTTGGTCAAGTGGCGTAGACCGTTCAGGCATTCCGCGACAGTCGCATGCAAGTGGAATTCTTTGCTACTTGCAGTTAGTGCAAGGTTCGCGAGCCAGAAAAACTAGCGCAACACTACACGATAACAGAAAAACTGAAACGCAAACGTGCGGGCAGCGCAGAGTCGAGCGAACACGAAAGCTTTTGACCACCGGCATCGTTGTCAACGGTGTAATGTCAGTTAGTTATTTTTTGTAAAAGTGTAATAGAACTGGTGAAGTAGTATTTTCTTTCTTCTTATAATACAGTATAATGATGTTTTTATAATGAGTGGTTCAGTATTAGTGACAGAATTTAAATGAGGAGTGCCTTCGTCATCGGGCGAGTACTTGAATGTCCCGGGGAAGTCTCTAATCGTGTCCTGCATTTACCTAAATTTCTCTATTATTAAGGCTCTGCTCGCGATAATATTGATGCTTTAGAGATACTCGAGCACTAATATATCACTTTAGCTTGACTTAGTATTTGCCTTTAGTGTCCCTTTAAAAGAAGACTCCAATGTGCACCACCTAAAAGAAAGCTATTAGCCTATAATACCTTTACTCGACCTATACTAGAATATGCAAACATAGCTTGCTTCCCAGCCACCAGTGGCGCACCGACGAGGGGGGGGGGAGGGGTTCGGGGGTTGTAACCCCCCCCCTGAGGCCGACTTAACCCCCCCTTTTGTTTAACCCCTTTTCTTTCCTTGCACATTTGAGTACTGCAACTAAGATGTAACATGCGCAATCGTGTGCGCACTCACAAAAAGCGGATTTTTTGACAATTTCCCGTGAACAAATTGAAATTAGTGCTGTTTAGATGGTATTGGCAAACTGGGTGCGCTACTGCCAGCCACAAATAATTTAGTTAGAAAATTGTAAGGAGTGCAAAGAAAAGCTCGCCAGAAAACAAAGATCATCAGCAATGTTTCTCCGAACTCGAGGTTCCACAAGGCTGCGCTCCAAAAGTAAGGCAACAAAAACTGCCCTGCAGAGAGCAAAGTATTATTTATTTTCATACTACACCAACTTATAGCATCATAAGATGCTGCATATTACGATAATACATGTATGAGCAGGTAGATATATATATTTTTTTTGTTCAGAGGCTCAATGTCGGGCCTGCAAATACAAAACAGGCTAGTGAGTTCCTTAATGTGAAAGTGCAAGGCCACTGGTCCCAACATTGGTGACTTCTGCTGTTACTTGTCCCATGGAGTCACCGTGCGGTCATTCCAAACAAACTCTCCTTTGGGCGATTTGGTATTTGGAGGCAGCAGAGCCAAGTATGTTGGAGCATCAGCACCTACAATGATGTGCGACAAGAGATACGAGTCAAATATTGACTGTTACAGTATATTCAAAGAGTAAGGAAGCACTCGACTACGAACATAAAATAAGAAAAGCATTTAAGTGCGTCTCTAACTTTTTGAGAGTCACAGCCACACATGTACGGCGGCGACCACCTAAAATCGTGCCACCTAACATCGACCCGGAGGTGCTGCTACCTTCCCCGAGTTCAAAAAAAAAAAAAGTAATAATAATACATAAACAAATAAACAAACAAACACATAAATAAATAAATATTTATACTGGATCAGCAAGTCGTGAACTGGTGGATGATTAGAGTGGCACAGAATCGAATGGAAGGCATCGCTACAAAATTGCATCCCGCATCTCAACCATTGTCATGCTCTTGCTTGAGATAGACAAAAGTACAGTTAACGCATGCACCGAACGTTCATCCCCTGGAAACATAACAAAAGTCAACCGCACTGTGATAGCCACAGTCATTGCCCAGCATTTCCCTCCCCACCTTCTTAGTCATAGACATCGAGGGTGGAGTTGTCTCCACTTGAAACTGCTTGAAGAAGTCGTCCAGGACTGTGTCGCTATTTAACATAAGTTAACAAATGCTAGAGATGCGAAAGAGAACTCGCATGACAAATCACACAAATCGCAAACACAGCCTTTACGACTCAGTGGCTTTGCTTGGCTTGTCCTGCGTTGTGGGTGCCATCAGCGACTAATATATTGACTAGGCATTGCTAGTTTTGAGGAGGTGCCGACGACGTGGCCAATGACCATGCCGGTGATGCATCAAAACCAAAATATCGCTATTCCTGATCGGCACGGTGGCCAAATTGGCACACAGTCGCACAGTTGAAGTCCGAATTACTGCATGACACGCTGCGAGGTGTTCAAAATTTCGGTTGTCCTATATACATTAGGTCTATGGGGCCAGTGGCAAGGTCGTGAAGCTGTCCGAATCATTGGTCAGTGACTGTACTAGCATCTGACTGGCGGTTGCACCTACGGCTTCTTATTAGGAAAGAAACAAGGAATCAGTTACTGGAACAATCTTCCCGTCAGTATTACTAACATGGTGATCGCGTTGCAGTTTGAAACACAGTATTAAACACTTATAACACTATGTAGTACAGTTGAACCTGCTTATAACGAACCTCCATATAACGAATTCCTGGATATAATGAAGTTTTTCTATTCCCCGCCGTTACTCCATAGAAGCACATGTATTTGAGACCTCTACGTAACAAAGTGGCAGCGGGAGACCCCCTCGAAATAACAAATTTTCTCCGCCGACAACCTAGAGATTTCGCCCCAAATTTTGTCATTTTTGCGCGAGCAGCAACCGGAAGCACCTTCTCCGCGGCGACTGCGAGGCGCGAGCGAGCGCACGTGTGCATGCGTGCGTGCATCCCTCGACCCAGCGATCTTGCCACCGTGGGCGTGACCTTTCCCCCTCCCTTCATTCAAACCTGATCCCGCCGCTCAGGAGTACAACCCTAAATTTCCGCTACCATATCGCCATCGGCATTTCAATATGGCCGCCTCTTATGCACTTCGAGCCTAGCTCCCGTAGCTTTGACCATATGCTGTAGTACGTGTGATTAGGCATTAGTCTACCAATTTAGTTAAACAGCGAATGTTTACAAGTTTATACGGCCGATAAAACTACTATCCTTACTTCGTATAGCTGTCTGCTAATTTGCAGTCGCAATCGATGCTTCGCCTTTTGGGCAAAACTGGGACTTTTTTGTTCATCGCAACTTTAGTGTATTCGGAGTAAATCTTGAGCGATAATTGTATTTCTGTATGAAAGCATAAGGTGTGGGGTACTGTAAAGGATTTTTCTTTTCCTTTCTTTTGGTCACGGAAAATGGGTGCACGTTACAATTGAGGGCATGTTAGAACAGAGCAAATACGGTAAGCGTTTCTTTTTTGAATTTTCCTGCCGAACCTGCATATAACGAAACCCTCTTTATACCGAAGTTTTTAGGGAATTTGTCAATTTCGTTATATCCAGGTTTAACTGTAATTGCCAGCAGCAAGTATACATATTGCGTGATATCACATTTCAACTACGTATTACATAACTTATTTTTGGACAATGACAAGTTGTAACAACTAATAGGCGGTTTTGTGTTTGTGTTAGCCTTTGTACAATGTCCTTTCTTTTTGTTGTTTTTCATATGCTCTATAACTTAGCAATATAATTGTACCATGACCCTTCACGCACTACCCCAGACAGGAGCCTGTGAGAAATATGGAAATAAAAAATTTAAGAACAAGCAATAGTGTAGGATAAATACTTACCTTGGTCAGGCGTCAAAGGCCCCTTGTGGCTTGACATGTCTGTGTCAACATAGCCAGGGTGCACCTTTAATAATAAGAGTTAAGTATGAGAGCTCAATACACTAAGAAAGAGAATTACTGTACTTGTACAACAGCATGAAAAAATGAATACATTGCAAAAAGGGAACTTTTGATAACTAAATACTTTTTAATGCATGTGATGAATAGAATACAAACTAATGATGCCTAATGTAATCGTAGCCATGTGCACAAGATAGAACAGTTTAGCCTAGCAGTGTGTGCAATCAGATGCAACATGATGTGTACACACGTGGGACCATCTGTGCATGTGCCGGAGCCTGCACACTCCGTGTTAAATTGTTGCACTGCCACAAAGTGTCAAAAGCTAGGCGTGCATGCACCAAGGCAGATAAAGAGGAGAGGAAAAGAAGGGCAGGTTAGCCAGTGTATGGATCAGATGGTTATCCTGTGCTGGAAATAATTTATTTTTTTCTTTTCTTTCTGTGGTAATTGTAATTTATTAAATTAAATTTAAATAAATCGTGGCGTGAATGTTGTTCATAAAGGCTTCTTGAAATATCAGGCACCTTGCATCTACTATGGCTTCGACATCCGCCTTGGTCAGCGTCGTTCCCGACTGTCTGTTAATGTTTTCGAGCTCCTGGCATTTTTGATGCAGCTTGTCTGTGAGTTCTTGCTGTTCCTTGCATTTTTGGAGCAGTTTGTCGGTGAGCTCTTGCTGTCTCTGTTGACTGCGGAGTAGTTTGTCTATGAGGTTTTGCTGGCTTTGCAATTGGCTGTGCTGATTCTGCAGTTTGCTCTGCTGGTTCTGCTGTTTGTTTTCGAGGACCCGTATGGCTGTGGCTTCGGTCGACGAGGAGTCCAAGCTGCTCGTACCACTCGGGGCGCTCGAGCCACTTGCCACATCGGCGTAGCTCGCGCGCTTGACCGAGTGGGAGCGCGAGCGAGAACGAGAGCGGGAGCGCGAGGCATTTCGCAGTATTGACTTGGACCTGCTGTGCCTTGGGGAGCTGCCCACACTGATACTGCTCGAGCTGGTGGCCGCGGTGCTCAGCTCCGGGAACTCTTCACTGCTGGAGCACCAGCGGTTGTCTCTTTCTTGGAGCCTGTTGAGGCGCTGTTGCCGTATATTATATGGTGGTGGGCTTGGCTTCAGTCTCTTCTGCTGAAAGAAATTAATTAATTAATTACAGTTTTCTGTAACATCCGCAGCGAAAGCTTCCAACTTCCAAACAGAGGCACCCCGCAAGGGTCGGTCATCTCACCGCTACTCTTCAACGTGGCTATGATCAAGTTACCCAAACTCCTCGAGACCATACCAGATCTGCATCACGCGATGTACGCTGATGACATCACGCTCTGGACCAGAGCTGCGAACATTGGAAGGCAAGAAACCGCCCTACAAGAAGCCGTAAACACCATCGAAAGCTATCTCCAAAACTGTGGCCTCCGCTGCGCCCCCGAGAAATCTGAGCATCTCGTCCTGAAAGCAAGAACGAGAGGCAGGCCACCCAGCTACGAAGAGCCCGACCCCTGCGTCACCCTCAATGGGACGCCAATCCCGAAAGTCGATACGCTACGAATACTGGGACTCCTTATTCATAAGGACGGATCCGGAGCGGCCAGCCTACCAAGACTACAACGCACCCTTTCGCAGCTCACGCACCTCGTCAAGAGGATCTCAAGCCAAAGAAGCGGCCTCAAGGAGCAAGACACGCTCAGAATAATACAAGCACTGCTCACCAGCCGCATCACATACGGTATGCCGTACCTGGCTTTAAAGAACGCAGAGATCGAAAAGATCAACATCATGATAAGGAAGGCAATCAAAGTCGCCCTGGGACTCCCCCCCATGGCTTCTACTACACGTCTCCTTAAGATGGGCGTCCACAACACGTGGCAAGAGCTCGCTGAAGCGCACAAAAACAGCCAACTGGAACGACTCAAGCTTACACCCACCGGGAGATCAGTACTCCGACACCTGAACTACAGTGAGACGTACGTCGCAGACACGGACAAGAAAGAACGAATTCCATCGGACGTTCGAGAGTCCCTCTGCATTGCACCCATCCCGCGCAACATGCATCCCATATACCACAAGAGTAGAAGGCAAGCTAGAGCCAACGCCATCAAACGAAGATTCAAGCAAGACCCAGACGCCCGCTACACCGACGCGGCCAAGTATCCGCATCGAAACGCATACGCTCTCAGCGTCGTAGACTCCCGAGGCCGCGAGTTAGCATCGGCAACCGTCAAGGCACGCAACCCGGAAACGGCGGAAGAAGCGGCAATCGCTCTCGCCACCACCACATGCACAGACGCAGCAGTCATTTTCACCGACTCTCAGGCCGCCTGTAGAAATTTCTCGAGGGGCCGCATCTCGGCTGATGCACTCAAGGTACTGCAACGACGTAGCACTCCGCTCCCGTACACCTGCGTAACGTGGGTACCCGGACACGAGGGGCTAGAGGGGAACGAAGCGGCCCACACCGCTGCCCGCGAGCACGTCAGCCGGGCTCCCCTCGCCCCACACGCCCTCCGACCCGCGGCAGAAGAGGTGGAAGCCGTACCCAACAACTATTCGGCGATATTGCAACACTACAGGCTCGAGCGCCGCGTGTACCCTCCACCGCACCCAAACCTCGGCAAAGAAGAAAGCGTGGTCCTCAGACGCCTACAAAGTAATACCTACACACACGGCACTATAATGCACCGCCTCTACCCGACATCCCACAGCTACCTCTGCCCACTATGCAACGTCCCCGACACCCTGGCACACTTGCTCTTGGAATGCCCGTGGCATGAAGACAGCGAAATGCAGCCGGAAATGGACGCTAACAGAGCACCACAAGCAAACGAAGACCACCTGTTTGAAACGTGGGAGGCCAAGCTCACCCTCGGGGACCTGGAAGACCAACGACAACTCGTCGCCAGGGCCAAGAGGGCAGCCAAAGCCAGAGGGTTCCTGGACTAAGGAACCTTCCCACCTCAGGGTGATACCGGGCCTCGCTCGGGACACTGTTTCAATAATAAACGTTTCTCTCTCTCTCTCTCTCTCTTTTCTTTCTGGGTGTTCCAATAGGGGATGTGGGTTATACGAGCACACAGGTTATACACGTAAAAATATGATATTACTGCTCATGTGCCTTTCATCAACATGGCAAGATGCCGACAGCCCATAAAAATCTGCAGACCTTTTGGTGTCTTTATGGAGGCACCCTGCTTGCATTTCTTTTGCATAAATGTGATCGCCATTTTTTTCCACCATTATCTGCATGTATGCTTTAACGAATATCCGATATAATGAATGTAATGGCCAATGCGACTTCGTTATAACGAAATTCAACTACTGCAATATGACCCCCACCACCCACCAAGTACCCATGTGTATGCGTGTGCATGTGAGTGGGTGGGTGGATGGGTGGGTGATTAGTTAAAACCTGTGCCCCAGTAGCTGTAGAAAATAGCCTTGCTATCCTAAAATATTATATATCAATAAATATAGATGCATTAAACATCTTTATTAAGGGTGTGCAAATATTTGAAACTTTCAATAACGAATTGAATAGTGTCCTATTTGTGAATATGAATATTTTTTAACAGTTTTACTATTTCGAAGCATCAACCGTCGGCAATGAAACGTAGAATTGGAGCAAAAGTATGATCAATTTCATCCCCATGGGCATAGTAGAGGCACAAAACACAAGAGCCTTTGAAGTGGAGCAGGCTACGTCAGACAGGCAGCCATACTTTATTGGCTGCCTGGCTGTGTCATTCGAACTCTTCGAAGAGTCTTGTGTGCAAACAAACTGCTTATTATTTCTTAATATAATGTGCAATGCAATGACATAGACTTGCTGATGCTATAGATACTAGGATGTGAGCACTGTTTTATATAATTGTGAAAGCAGCTGTTGATTATTCAAAATGTATTCGATATTCAATTCGACTGGCTTCTGGCACTATTTAAATCATATTCGATTCGATCTCAGAAATTACTATTCGCATACTACTAATCTTTAGTTTGTGCTCTATTCACATTATTTTAAAGCGATAGCTGTATCTCACCAACAATCCACCAGCGGCATTTTGGTGATTTTTATGCAAAAAAACAAAGATCATGCTACCTCAAACCTGCACACAATGTACTCTATAGAAACCTGCAAAGGCCGCATTTTTTTTCCCAGGTTTTGACGGGGTGTAACCCTTACACGGGGGCAGCCAATTTCAGTCTGCTTTTTCCAGTTGTGCCCAATCCCCGCAATCGCTTTGTATTGTACCAAAAAAGCTAACACTACCATTCTCATAGCGCACTCTATTGCTCACGCATGCATGCCATGCACCTGGAGCCCATCTAATTCTCACCACCGTCCTTGCTGCTGCCACTCACGCTCCGCGCGCGTGTGCGTGCGTGCGTGCGTGTGTGTGTGTGTGTGTACCCTGATATGATTATGAGGCATGAAACAGAAGGGGGGGACATTATTTTTAACCAGAGTCCAGAATGTGCACCTAAAGCTACGTACACAAGCG
Organism: Dermacentor silvarum; assembly: GCF_013339745.2. Lineage (NCBI taxonomy): Eukaryota > Metazoa > Arthropoda > Arachnida > Ixodida > Ixodidae > Dermacentor > Dermacentor silvarum. The sequence goes on along the minus strand of NC_051155.1, from coordinate 183,234,424 downwards.
GTCTGGGATTTCACCTCTGGATTTCGCCTCTATCAAAATGTGGCCACCGTAGTTGAGATCGAACCTGCACCCGCAAGCTTAACAGCACAACGCTATAGCTACTAAGTTACCGCAGCGGGTGGCTCAGTTCGGCAGGACATAGTCGTCCTCCGTGCCATCCATGGCGTTAGATATGTCTGCCACTTCACAACAATGTCTGAAGACACGGCACGTCATACACTCCGAACCCAAAAGCAAGCAAGCTTCTTTCCTTAGAATTTTGGGTTGCCAAGTTAAGGGGCTGCTCTTAGATGAGTAGGCTGTTACTAGAGTGCATACGATAAGTGTCATTGCTCATCTGGGATAAATTTTAAGAGAAGTATAAACATAAACATCCGCATCTGGTGAAATTTTTCTGAATGTTTACTTATCGCCTCAAACCTCTGACACAAAAGCACACGAAGTCATGGAGCCCAAGTCACCTGTTTACAGCCTTTGCATGGGCTGGCTAATGCATGCTAACAATGCACCTGGCACGGATCAGCTAGCATGTTCAAATCTCGTGCCTGATCAGGACAATAACGGAAGCAACTGGGAAGACACCAACAGCCAATAAGAATGCTGCTTGTAACATGTAGAATGCAGCAAATGCCTGTGAGTATTGTTCAAGGCATACGAATGAGGAGCGGGTAACATCTGTGACACCTGTGGTGCAGTTCATCAGGGCATTGTACAGGTGTCAAAAGATCAACAATGCCCTACATGCAATGCAAACATACTGCACTACAGCTCTCATTATCTATTTCATTGTAAATTTTCTATGAGTCGTCTTTTCATTTTAAAGCGCAGCTTTCTTTGCCTCTTCTCCCCATTCTGTAATAGCTGGCTGCTGTCTTAAGCTGTCTTACAGCACATAAGATCCACATTTTGTTTTTAAAGCGAAGCTTTATATGTCTAGATGAAATCGCCTGTGTACAGAAGACTATCATCATCAGCATTGGCTCGAGCGTCGTCGTCTTCTTCCGAAGCTGGCTTGTTGGTGCTCCTCGGATTGCGCTCATGCTCGTGCCACAGCACCCGCGTTCATCGTCGTCTTCTTCCACAGCTGGTTGCGTTGCCGCTGATCATTCCAGGGTAAAATTTCACTTCTCTTCTGTCGTTGTAATGGGGAAGCCACGTTTACGGCCGTATGAGCCATTGCATAAGGGGGTATAGGCCATTCATTGTGTTACGTAATGGACAGATTTAATTTTGAAGCAATTTAATTTTGAAGCAATTTAATTTTGAAGAATCACAAGCGGCAATGGTGGACGAATGCTGCTAACCACGCCGCCAAGCAAACGCCAGACATCAAACGCAAGCGACAACGGCGGACTGCAGGCATACCGTCAGTGACGTCGTTTTCTCCATCGCAGCTGAACTTATGTGTAAGCTCATCATTGAGCAATACTTTAATGAACCCTCAGGATTAACCCAGTGATAAACACCTGGGCCGCATGCTTCAGCTTCTCTGGTTAACTATCTTCACGATGTGGAACGGCTGATAAATTTTTTTGTTTTCTTTTATGTTTTCATTTTCTAGGTTATCAGGTCTGCCCTTGCATTAAAATTGTGTAAATATGGTGGTAGTTCTGTAATTGCAACAAGTCATGCAATCTTGCAAATAATGGTGCGCCTGCGTGTTTTCATTCCTAGCTAATTCAAAATGGATGCTACGAACCAGTTGGTAGGCCTCCCTCCTTCCCAAAACTAAAGAGTGTTAGTGCAGCAATAAATTCATGTGTGTGTAAAAACACTCAAAAGCTGCAAAAAATATATGCTACAAGAATTGCTCACTGCGATCTTACAAGTTCATTTCTGTCAGGGAAAATAAGCAAAGAAACTAGCGTCTCTACTCACAGCATTTACGACAAGATCTTCACGAGGGTCTGCATTGAATTCACGCTGCTGGATGAAGCTCAGCACAGTGATGCCAACCTTGGACGCATTGTAGGCAGAGTGCCCCCAACCTTTCTCATCATTCTTGCCATCTTTTGCAGCCCTGTTAAGTACAGTAAATGAGTTAATCACTGATTAGCTTCTTCATATACAAAAAAGTCACATTGTGAAACAAGCGACAAGCAAAGGCCACGTCATGAATGCAGCCACAAGGTGAAACTGCACACCTCGCAATAATGTAGTAAAACAAGAACTCACTGCACAAACTCCTTCATGAGGCTGCACAGCTCCTCCAGAGTAATGTCAGGGTTGTTGAGTCTCTTCCTCACCTCTTCTCCAGGAATCCTCTTAAGCATGCCACACATGCTGCTCAAGTTCACCACCCTGCAGACATATTTACCATAAGTGTTAACGCCAAATAGGTAAAAACCAAAACGAGCATGTCTGTGCATTTTCACATTCACCATCGCTTGCAAAGTTGGTGTGGCTCAGTCTAACACAGAGCTTAGGGCCTTCGGCATGTTTAAGAACGGGCTGCGAAGCAGTTGCACATTACACTCTATGTTAATCACACGTTCAAATAAAGTAAAATTTTGCTATAACAAAGTTTGAAGGGGGAGCTGAAATTACTTTGTTATATCTGTTATGAAAGTAAGCAGAGCTTGAAACGGGCTTAGTTGGTGTAGCTTCATCGTTCCGCATACCTGCCAAGTTATAAGAAACTAAATCCGGGAGATCTTCCGACTGGGGGGCAGGGTCAGCCGGTTACCCCCCCCCCCCCTGACATCGATATTTTCAAGTACTGACAGGAGAACTTCCTTACAATTTTATTTACAGATATACAAGCGACCACATGAACATCAATGTCTCACTTTTGCAAGCATTTCGTTGTTGCTAATCCTGTCTTCAAAAATTTCTTACAATTTAATTAAATTATCGGGTCTTATGTCCCACAACCACCATCTGATTATGAGGCACGCCGTAGCAGGGAACTCTGGATTAATTTCGACCACCTGGGGTTCTTTAACGTGCATCCAATGGACTGAACACGGGTGTTTTTGCATTTCGCCGCCAAAGAAATGTGGCCGCCACGGCCAAACTAGATTTGATCCCGCGAACTCGTGCTTAGCAGCGCAATGCGAAAGCCACTAAGCAACCACGGTGGGTGTTCAAAAATTCTTCAGATAATGTGTGATTGTAAGAAATTTAATTTCTTCCGCATTTTGCGAGGATGACGTTTCCCAGCGTCTTATACGAGCGACACATGGACGAGCAGCACTGCATCCTCATATTTTTCCCGGTGTTAAATTGCCGCTCACACTCTGCATTGCTCTGTGGTATCAACAAAATACCCAGCGTCACTTCGGCTGAGCACTACATTAAAAATACTTGGAAGAAACTTTTTGCACTAGCGCTCCTTGCTTTTAAAGCCACAACTGACCATAGGCTACGCAATGCCAGAGCGGCTGACGCCGAGAACGATGGATAGTCTAGTGTTGCTAGTTGCAGAACGCGGCATTCACTCGCTAGCTAGGGTACCCAACAACCCCGTCAGCTTAAGGAGCGGCTCTGCGATTAACGAAATAGCGCATGTATAGGGTTTCCCTACTACTTTCTTAACAATGTTTTGCGCGATGAACTTCCAACTGGATTGGATTGGCTTGGGTTGGTTAGTTGGGACAAAGCGCTGGACGCGGATAGAAACGGGAAACAACCGCAATTTCTGGGAGATTTTTCTGTCAACCGTACAACCGGAAGAAATGGACCAAATCCAGGAGTCTCCCAGGTAATCCGGGAGACTTGGCAGGTATGGTTCTGTCACACTGTCACAGGCACAATGGCACACAAAGTTAATGAAAAACAATAAACACATGACACGTGAAGCGCAAACTGTTACCTGAGATTTATTCTGAAAGAAAGACGAATTTATACTCGTAACTGCTACGAGCAGCTGCGGTTTACATTCACAAAGAATTAAAAAAAAAAAAAAGACTGCAGTCGTGCTTACATTAGACAAACAAGTTGGCGCTTAAATGAGAGGCTTAGGGAGCATAGATGTGATGTCAGTCTAGTTAATGCATCGGGCAACTTGGCTGCGCATTGCACAAGATGTGGTTGTGCACTGTCTTTTGACAGCACAGAAGTTCTGCTCAGAAGCAAGAATAAAGTGATAAGAGAGATATGGGAAGCCTTTTCCATGATTGCAGCTGATGAGAAGCCTGCGTCAGTGAGCTGTCAGTGTCACTCTGTCACTTTCAAACCCAATTCTTAAGATAACATTGCTTGCATGCGATTCAAGCGGGATAGGCATCACATCTGATTTTTCATCTTTTTATCTTTCTATACATCGTCTCCGCATGTAAACTGCAGCTGCTGAAAGCAGTTATGGGTATAAATACTTCTTTTGTTTACAATAAAACTCAGTTGACAGCTTGCACTTCACTTGTCGTGAGTTTCTTGTTTTTCCCTAACTTTGTGGGTCACAGTGCCTGCCAGAGCGCAACAGAATGATGACGAATATATCCATTACTTCATTTTAACTGCTGTCCACCCCCATCAGCAGCTGTGGTTTACATGTGCAAGAAAAGTAATAAATGATAAATTAGATTTGAAAAAATGAAAAAGATCAAGGAGATGAAAAATCAGATGTGACACGCCTCCCACTTGAATCATATGAAAGAAACATTATCTTAAGAATTGGGTTTGAAAGTGACAGACTGACACTGACGGCTCATTCACGCAAGCTTCTCACCAGCTGCAATCATGGAAAACGCTTCCCATATCTCTCTCGTCACGTTATTCTTGCTTCTCAGCAGAACTTGCACGCTGTCAAAAGACAGTGCACAACCACATCTTGTGCAACATGCAGCCAAGTTGCCAGGTGCCTTAACTAGGCTGACGGCGTATCTATGCTCCCTGAGCCTCTCATTTAAGTGCAGACTTGTTTGTCCAACGTTAATTGCGACTCTTTTTTTTTTTGTGCATGGAAACTGCAGCTGCTGATAGCAGTTATAGGTATAAATTCGTCTCTCTTTCTGAATAAAACCGAATTGACAGTGTGCACTTCACTTGTCATGTGTTCTTTTTCACTAACTTCGTGCATCACCGTGCCTGTCACAGAGAAACCGAACGATGATGAATATATCCATTACTTCCTTACAACCGATGTCCACCTCAATGCCCAACATTGTCATCAAGGGGGTAGGCATAATGGTGGGTTACTAGTGGGTAAACTAAAGGTGAACAAATAATTGGCAACCTAAGCCAACAGAGAGCAAGAGTAGGTTTGAAGATATGAAGACTAAGGTAATGTTCAATAGCCTGGCAAGAGAACAAGAACTAAAGATTGGTAGTTGGCTGCTAGAATCTGTGCAAGAGTACGTTTATCTAGGCCGATAAGTCACAACCAGGTCACGAAAAGAAAATCTACAAAATAATAAAAATAGATTGGAGCACATATGGCAGACATTACCACGTCATGACCAGCAGCTTACCAGTATCCTTGAAAAGAAAAGTGTACAACAATTTCATTAGTGTTGATCCAGCTTGTGCATCGTGACGGCTATTTGCCATGCTCAATCTCTGAGAACCGCTGCCCCAGTGGCATCATGGCGGACACGGTTAGCACGCAGGAGCCACTTTCTTGTGCAAACCGTGCTTCGCCCTCCTGGCGTTGAGTCACCACACGAACACACGTCACCTGGACGTGCCCTGATTGGCCTTCCCATGGAGGCCCCCGGGTGCCCTCTTCACCCTACCTCTCTTCCACAGTGCTTTCTCACCACTGCAGATGCTCACAGGCCTGCAACGAGTTGGTTTCATGGGACCTCTGCTCCCATGACTTCTCATTCTCGTGCTTGGCAGAACACTACCCAGTTAGCTTAGTGCAGCGAACGCACATACTCGATCAGTCTTGCAGTGAGCCTTTGCGCAAGAGCCATGACTGTCGCACTGTAGTGTATCTTGGGTTATAAAACCTATGTTTATTGGCAGACTGACTCTGGAGCCTTCTCTTCACCATGGAGGAGAGTCGACGAGCTCGCCCATAGCGCCTTTGTGCATTGCACAGTGGAGGAGCGTTGTGCTCTTTCCCAACTGTCGCTCGTAGGGTAAGCCTTGCACAAACTTATCTCCACACATTCTACCAGTACTAACATGGGGGGCAGAAACTTAGAGGTTAACAATGAAGCTCAAGAAAAAGTTGGGGACCGCACAACAAGCGACGGATCAAAGTATTATAAGCGTAATGTTGAGTCAGGAAGACAGTGGTGTGGATTAGAGAGGAAAAGAGAGGGGGGGGACCAATATTATAGTTGTGATTAAAAGGAACAATTGGAGTTTGGCAGGCCATGTAATGCATCCAGCAGCTAATCGGTGGATTTACGGAATGAGTGCCAAGGGAAGAGAAGTGCAGTTGAGGACGGCAAAGTACTAGGTAGTGTGACAAAATTACGAAACTTGCAGGCACAGGGCGGATTCAGCTGACGCAAGACAGTAGTAATTGGAAATTGGTGGAAGAAGCCTTCGTCCTGCAGTGGATATGAAATAGGCTGATGATGATGATGATGAAACCAAAGCTGATGCAAAAGCCTGTAGTGCACCATTGAAGGATCGCAAAAAAATTTTTCATCATGTCTTTGTTAGTGAAAGGATTGCTTTCTCTAATGCAGCTGTCAATGCTAATTCAACTTCATCGTCATGAGGTGCGTGGGTAGCGGCACAGACCTTACCATCACACGAATTCAGAGGCTCGCAGCACTCTCACTCAGCATATGGCCAGTCCTGCAGTAGGTGTATGCAGCCTCGCTCAGCAAAGGCAATATGTTTGCACTTCGATCACTACATCATGACTTTGAGGAAATGGCAATGCCCGACATTCAGTACCATGACCTCCCTGTAACAACTTTTTTAGTTTTTCATGATGTGGATGCATAGAGTGTGTACCTGAACGTGCTCTCTCATCTCCTCTGTTTAACACCTGCAGCTACTGACACACCAGTGTAACAGTAACTATTGCAGCTCACCAGCCATTACATCAAGAATAGTTTGTATGCCAAAAAAGTATGCCGTGTAATAGCCACAGCAGTAGCTATGCAACATCTTTGCAACACCAAGTGTAAGGCCTCTCCCAGATAGTGTTTTTAAATTTCAAGTCCTACGAGTAGTGCTCAAAAGATACTGCAGGGCTTCATCCTCATGCACAACACAGAGGACAACATTAAAGACATAACAAAGGACATTGCAGCTTTAGCTGCAAGCAGCTGGCAGTGGTTGCAGTCATGATGTGTATTCATATCAATGATCAGAAAATTCTAAATTTTATCCTGGTATCATAAGATTCTGGGTGAAACCATGCTTTTAAAATTTTTCATGGTCACAGATAAGATAAAACAAAGTGTTAACAGTAGCAGAGCAAAGGGGGGTTTATGTTTAAAAGAAAAACCTCAATGATCACCTTCACTGAGCGACTATTTATCCCTGCAAGTAGCTCATTCATGCAATGATGGCAGATTGCTTTGCTGGTACAGATAATTTTGTTATGCTTCAAGCTCCAGGGGATGTCTCCAATGTAATGCTTCCAGCCTTTATGATGGCATAAAAGAAATGCACTCAACAGGTTCAGTGCCCTGGCTGCACAGACTGTGTTTAGTCTATGAACGTAGATTGTGTTCAAACGTTTTTGCAGTGGAAAAAGAAAAACAGACCTGGCATGTGGGCGCAGCAAAGGGAACAGCTCCTTGCAGACATTGAGTGTGCCAAAAAAGTTTGTCTTCACAGTGACTTCTGCTTGCTCTGCAAATGGTGCCGTGGAGTTGACCTGCAATTTAAGAAATGACCATGAAATGGCTAAGACAAGATGACCAATTCTGGAGTAGCCACTCCAGATTTCTTTATGAATATTCAAAAAGCAGATTCAAATAAACCTATTATCAAGTTAATGCCGCTGAACTGTATACCATAACTCCCTCTTCTCTCTGCCTCTGTGCAACAGCACCTAGTGGTGGCTTGTTGCTTGTACACTGCTATGTAGGTGTATCTATTTATATGATAACCCATAATTCTGTTTCACACCATAATTTACTCAACTTCAGATAAAACTTCATAGTGTGCAAAAATGACATGAAGAATATCCCGTGCCAAAATTACTATCTGATTGTGAGGCATGCAATAGTGGTGGAATCTGGATTAATTTTGACCACTTTGGATTCTTGAACATGCACGTAAATTTAAGAACACAAGCGCTCTTGCATTTTGTCCCCACTGAGTTGCGGCTACCGCGGCTACTGCAGCTGGGATCGAACCTGAGATCTCGATATCAGCAGTTCAACGCCATAGCTACAGGGCTACCGCGGCAGGTAGCCTACAGAAGTTGGAATTATTAAGGCAAAAGCCTTATATGTCTCATTGTTCAGTTGACCTTTAACGTCCTTGAGCGAAAACCGTGTCGTCGAAGTAAAGTCGTACACGATGACGACTCGGTGTAGTAATTCACTTACTACACCGACCCGGCATTGTGTCTTACTTATATACAAATGCTCACGCAACAATTTTGATGGTGCGCGGGTCACCGTCGCATCGTGTTATTTAAGATAGAGTTCATTCAGGCACTCCAACCCACGACCTTCAGTGGGAATTGAACCCTCAAGCTTATGTGGGAGTCGAACCCACCACCTTTGGCGTTAAAGCAAAGTTAATCAAGGCTTGGTTAATTAACATAGAGTTAATTAAAGCACTCGAACTCACTACCTTTGGTGGTAGTCAAATCCACGACCTTTGGTGTTAATTAGGGCGAGGATAATTAGGGCACAGTTAATTAAGGTAGCGTCAATTAAGGCACTTGAACCCGCAACCTTTGGTCGGAAAAAACAAGTAATAAGAAGTAATGCATTCGAATGAGAATGTCAAGTAATTTAATTAATGTCTCTTGAGCGCGCAGGCTCTCGCCTTCACCCTCTTGGTCGTATGCAAAAGTGACTGCCAATTTTTGAGAGCCGACCATAAATTTTTGTCTAATTTATAGAGAGAATAAAAAAATTGAAGTACTCGCCTTGAAGGCAATGCCAGCATTGTTCACAAGTACATCCAGGCCACCATAAGTGCTCTTGAGGAAGTCGCGAAGTCTTCGAATACTCTCAAGGTCATCAATGTCAAGCTGGTGGAACTTCGGGTGCAGCAGCTGCTTGTTGAGCTCTGCCACCGCTGCCTTTCCGCGCGTCTCGTCCCTGGCTGCATAGAAGAAATGCAATACGGCCCTCTTGCACACAGAAAATGGAAATGTGTCAAAGAGTCGTAAAATTCGCCTTTAAAGGGACACTAAAGGCAAATACTAAGTCAATGTGAACTGTTAAAATACCATTCCAGAAACCTCGCAGGGCTAGTTTCTTGCCAAGAAAAGACTTAGTTAAGAGAAAATCTCATCTGAAGGGTCTGCATCCCCTTCAGCAAAATTCAAATCGCCCAGTCCCAAGTGGGGGAGTGGTGACGTTGCATATGCCATCACCGCCCTTTACTGCCGTCGGTGAGTAAAACGGCGCCTGACAGACAGTGTTATGGTTTTTTGCGCAAAATGCAAACGCACTGCCGTGGCGAAACCAAGCCAAAACAGAGCGGTGGATTCGCTGCAGCATCTGCTCTTGGTCAAGTGGCGTGGACCGTTCGGCATCCCCCGAAATCACATGGACGTGGCTTTCTCTGCTAATTGCAGTTTGTTTGTTTTTAACGAGCCAGCAAAACCAGTGCAGCACTATGCGATAGCGAAACTACTGAAACGTGAATGCGCAGGTGGCGCCGGTGTCGAGCGAAAACTAAACCTTTTGACCGCCCACATTGTTGTCAAGAGCAAGGTCAATGACTCCTTTTTCTACAAATCGAATATAACTGGACAAGTAGCATTTTCTTTCATCTTGTTATGCAATGCAATTACCTTTTTATTACAGAAGGTTGAGTAATAGTGACAGAATTATAATGAGGAGTGCCTTCGTCATCGAGCTAATACCTGAATGTCATAGGGGAGTCGCAAATCATGTCCTGCATTTGCCTTAATTTCTCGATTATTAAATCTCTGTTCCCGATAATAATGACGCATTAGACATTCTCGAGCATTATTCCGTCACTTTAACATCACTTAATATTTGCCTTTGGTATCTCTTTAACTAAACCAACGCTATATTCCATTTCATACACAAGTAAGGGCACATACGTCTAACAGGTCAACTAAAGAATTATTTTAATCTAGAAGTTTTTCTCTGGTTATTGTATAGATGTTATTGAAACGCACAAACTTGAACTGCATTGCTTCTGTTTTGTTTCTACTGCGGAAATAAAAGATGCCCCTCTCTTTACCTTATGCTTGGCGAGCACTGACAACGTTGCAGGCCAGATACGAGAAGGAACACTCACGTCTGGCCACAAGAAGGCAACGAACAATCCAACGCACATGCACCAACTGGAGTGGCCCACACAAGTGAGCAATGCCTTCTCACAGCCTCCCATGAATCTACATGGCCAGCCCGCCACACACAAACAAGAATTCCTTCTTTTCTCTTTGAGCAGGGCTTTCCATTGGCGAAAATAATGAGGCCAGGGACCCCTATAGAGTTTTTCCAGCGTTGGTGACTCCTAGAGTCAGAGAGAACGATGTCAGTGGCAAAGACCAATCAGCAAGTGATGGTCTTTGCAGATTCGACTAGATACGGAAAAAAGTATCTGCCTCTCAAAAAAGGCTATTCGCGTTAGAGTAGTGTGTCAGATAAGAAAGATAATATAGTATGCATTAAGTAATTCAATGTAACAATAAGCCTTGCACCTCTTTGTCTCAAAATATGACATTATTAACAGAAGGTGTAGCAGATCTGGACCTATTTACCAGCGAATAAGTGGAGTAATACACCCCTGCGACAAGCGACCAAGGCGCACCATAGCACTTGCGACTAAAACATGGTACATCACATACTGGAAGTACAAAGACATGCAAATATAACAGGTGATTTGATGTAGCCATATATCCACAAGTTGCAGCTATAATATCTGATGCATTTATTCCACAGAAAGTGGCACAGATACAAAACTGCACTTCAAAAAGAACGGAGTACATTTAAAGCGCAAGCCTCTTCTTCACAATCCCATTTCCCCATCCCACCCCCTCTACCTCCTCATGCTATAATTAAGAGGATGCCACTGCATCCAGTTTCAAAATTTTTTAATAAAGACAGGTTTTCTCTTCCTCACTAAGTGGTCAATGGCTGTTAAACACTGCAGTAAGTGTCACTGAGATAATTCAAAATCAAATGAAATCAAGTTGAGGGTTTAACATTCCAAAGCAACGTTCGGGCTATGAAAGACACAATAGCAGGGGCTCCAAATTAATTTAAGACGCCTGGGGTTATTTAGCCATGCACCTAAATCAAGTACAGAGGCATTTTCCCATTCCACAACCATCAGAATGTGGCTGCAGCCAGGTAATCGAACCTGCGATCTCATGCTGAGCAGCAAGACGCCATAGCCATTAAGCCACCACAGCAATTATTGAGATATCTAATATTATACATTAAAATGTCTGTCTCCCCTCTGGACTTGGTCTACGAATTCATCACTATGTATACTTCATAACTCTGAAGTTTGCCATTGTCACATAGTAATTTTAGTGATAGGTTTTGACACTTCCAAGAAATGTCTACTTTAGATAATACTTTTACATTTTGAATAAGCAGCCACTACAAAAGACACTCCTTTTTGAGTCTGAGTACCTGAGAAAGGGCATCACTTCAACCGGCATGCAGGTACCCACATGTATGTGTGCACTGTTGGGACTCGGGTAGCGTTTAGGCCGGTGATCCTCCAGCCACAGGGATGAGTACGTCCGGGAGTAGGAGCGAAAGAAAAGGGTTTAGTTTACACTATTAACAGTGGCTCCAGATATGGTGGCCCACTCCGTGTAGGAGCACTTTGACTGTGTGACTCACTACATAGCTCAGCACACATGAGAACACGTCAGGACACACCCACTGAACCAAATGTGTTCGCTTATAAAGCAGTTGTCTTCCCTAGTTCCCTACACAAGGGAATTCAATGGCCTTGATGCGGCCAATCTGAGGGGTCGTATTGTCCACAGAACTCCGCCTCTGATATCCAACCTTCGAAGCAAGGACAAGGCAATCTGGGAACGGGGGGCTCACACTCCTACCACGAAAGTCGTCGACTTGGTTTTTTGCTCTCCGTGACAGTCATCTTGCCAGGGTCGAGAGAGTGACCTTAGCACTGGTCCCCGCTTCCACAAAAGGTGGCAATTGTGGTCGCTTCTAAGTGAGCTTCTTTGTCATCGCGTCGCAGCGGGTGTTGGGCCGCGTCGCCAGGTGGGGGTGGCATCAGGGGAAGCACCCAAATGATGCGCACTGCTGATTTGGGGCGCTTGTTTGCCCGTCGCTGTCGGTGTCGGGCACCGTCACTGTCTGGGCGACACTGATAAAAGGGGCTGCCTCGATGGAAACAACCAAAGAATGCATCCGGCCGATTCGGTACGCAACAGCACATGTGTGTACACATGCACATATATACCAGAAAAACAGAAGAGGGAAAAAACAGGGGTGCGGCAATATAGCCAATACAGAGGACGTTAAATGCAAGCATGCAGTATTACCAACTTCTTCCCTGGAAACTTTTGCTTGTGTAGACAGATTACAGGTGCATTATCACAGCTCCTGAAATGTTAAGTAAGCTACAGCAAAATGATCTCTAACTTTAAAACACAACAAGAATTACGATGTTATTAAGCGTACAAAACATTTTTTTTCCTTCATTAAGCCCCACATAAAACAAAATGCAAGAAAGAAACAAGAACTAAGAACACTTGAAAGAGCAAACAGAATATACACTATTGTGTTCCTTACTTTCACAATGGTGCATCTGTCATCAAAAAAATATGGATTATGAAAAGATGTGTCACCTCACAGTATGCTTTATGTATTATTGAGTCGATAGATGAAAAACACAGGCAGTTTATCAATGTACAATTCTATCTTTAGAGGCAAGTTGCATACAGGAGCTTTAGCAGACAGCTAAAAGTGACCACACTATCTTTTAAGCATCATTGTTAATCCTGTAGTTATTTCCAGCTCATCAGATTCACTAGCTGAATTGTCTCAAGTTTTATAGTACTTCTCAAGCAGAAGAGCGGAACTCCAAATTCTATAAATTTCCTATTTGCAGTTTGATGCAATATTTGGAGAAAAAATATCTGGCAATAAGATTGCCTCTTGTACTCAAAAAGTTGAAATGGAAAGAAAGTTATATGATTATTTTTATTTAAAATAAAAAGCAGGCTATATCGCACACACTCTTTTTAATTCCATAAATGAGAGCCTAAACTTGAAATCCACACGTACGCATGGAGCCACTCACCTGTCAGAAAAACATCTCCATCAAACTGTTGACACAGGAACTTGACTATGCTGAACCCAATGCCCTTGTTACCACCTGTAACCTACAAATACACAAAAGTGCAGTTATCAATTTTCCTAAATTTTCATAGTTATTTTCTTTGTTGTAATCTGAATGAGTAGTATTGCAATGCTACACGCACTACACCCCACAGGCAGCCAAGGTTGCATTATCAGTGGTCGTGGTGCATATCGCACGTAATGGCAGTTTGTGTGCTAGCCAGACACCTCTTCCCTATTTCCGAGCAAGTCCTTCAAAACTGGTAACAGTCACAAACTAAGACGTCTGTGGGCATTGCTGACACTTGTCCTCATTTGAAGTGAGCGTTTTGTTTGCTATATACGTTAATATTGTGTGCCGTTTCAAGAAGATTTACGTAGAACATGGGATGATTACTGTGCTGAGTCGTTCATGGTACCGGGTCCGTGCGTTTGCCGCTACTCGTGAGTATATATTGCCTCTTCAATAACCGAGCAGCAACGCTAGCATGTAGCACAGCACGCAGGGGCGAAGAGCAGTAAAATAACGTAACATATAAGTAACAATTAGGCATTAATAGGGTGACCTCTGTGGTCACAACGACGAATATGTCTAGAGTCAAGCAATGCGCCTGGACAAGCGCAGAAGCCCTGCATTCATAAAAGACTGCGCCACGTAGACTCTGCAGTGGCACGAGCAAGCACTGCCGGCGCTCGCGACGTTTTCGCCCATTTTCATCACAACCGTAAGCACGGCCTACAAAGCAACTGGTTGTTTCTGAGGAAGGGTAATCTTACCACTGCGACACGAGATGACATCGTGCGACGTTTTGAAATCCCGTTTAGCAACGGCAGAGGAGCGAAGTCACACCACACAACCGAGCGGCACGTATTTTGAAACGACCTCGACAGATACGCGCGAAGCGCTCGACAAAGGATGTAATGGGGTGCTGGCGACGCCTGGCCTGTCATTAAATAAATAATTAAAAAAAATTAATTTGGTCTGTTTGATTGCAGGAATGCGTAGAGCGTGTGTTTTTATTATTTTTCAATCATGCCTAGAGTACAGTGTACTGTACCTAGAGCGTAGGCGAGACGGCGTACTTTCGATCGCGATCGAGCCCAATCCGGATCGAAATTCTAGACTGCGATTAGTTCCCTTCCGCAGTCTCGATAGCGATCGAAAGTGCGCCGTGTCACACCCGTATTATGCCGGTGTCACGTATACACAGCCGCATTCGATCGCGATCGAGCCGCATCTGGATCGAATTTCCCTCAGCTAGTGCAAAGCAGCCGAGAAATACGATCCCGATCGGGCACGATCGCGACCGAAAGTGCGCCGCCGTATGACACGTACGTACCCGTATTAAATTAGCAAGCGTGTTAAATTAGCAATCCGTAGATACTGTAGATCGATAAAAAGAAAGTTAGTAGAAAGTGGTCATTCTCAGAGAGAGAATAAACATGGTTATTGTTTATTTTATGTAATGCAGATATGCAGTTATAAAAGAAGGACAACAAAGCGCAAATCACGTCACATCGCTAATTGTTGTTTCGAAATTATTCTAATACCATCAAAAAATTTTTGCTGTTTATATATTATTACAATTATTTTATTTCTGTCTCTGCCCGGTAAATCACTTTCCCAATTATCATAAACATTATACTTCACCCTCATTTACTTTTTCGTCTAGCTTTTTTTTTTTTTTTCTCCCCCTTCCCTTTAACCATAGAGAAAGAAAAAAAAAAACTTTTTTTTCTTTCTCTATGCTTTAACCGTTAACCGCCGGCTTCTTAGCCAATGCGCCATGGATGAGGATCAAGCAAGCAAGGATGCACCAAATATGGCCAATATCCCCCACTGTGGGTATGCGCCACGACAACTCAGGTCAACAACAACAGATATATGGGAAGTAATTCCAAGGATCGGGGCTGTCAAATGGGGCATGGTACTACGGCGATTTGGTTCCTGTGGAGCCTTGATTAATCCCATGCAAGACAGAATTTATACAGTCAGGTGGGACCAAATTAGAGCAGAAAATGTTTTACTTTAGTAGTTTCATTTAGACATGCATTATTCATACAAACAGCTGAAATGTAACGTACAAGGGCAGAAGGTTGGGCGAGTTGGTGATAGTTCATGACGGTGTTTGGCGCAACATATAAATGGTTTTAGGAAGACAAAAAGATCACAGGGGAGAACGAGCGCCCTTTCTCCTCTGTACTAAATTTTTTCACTAACACCATGCGCTGCACAATTAAAACACTGCCAGGTGAAATGTTTCAAATTGTCAAAAATGTTTAGGTGGTAGCCATTGGATAATAGAATAAAAGGAACCTATAATTCCCTCTATATAATGACATATCCTGTCTTATTCATGCAATGCACATGTGTGGATGCTGGAAAATAAAGCCAAATTCTTGAGACATGCAGCCACTTTACAGACAGATGTGTCATCACCATGATCACACTTGATTCTGGCTTTCCTTGCAATTTACTAGCATATGTTTAGTGAAAATAATATAGAATTATGGTAGTATCCTCATGTTGTCGGCTTGAGGATGCTGAAACATTTCAGTCTCCTTTGTTCATACTTCATGACTGAGCTCTTAGTTTTTATTTTTGTTGCAAGCAAGCATTATGCTTGTAATAATGTCATCCAATTCATAGGCCTGTTGTGGTGAGGTTTTGAATGTGGTGTGGCATAACCTGGTGACAGACAACAAAGTAGTAATACAAAATAGATATACAGACTGCAGCGAGTTAGTCATCAGAAAGTAGAAATGTCTTGTATGCTTTGTTTATATATTCAGGCTTCATTTCGACCCTTACTTGGGTGTCTGCAGAAACAGTATCTGCATTCACATGGAGTGGCTTATGTCTTGGATCATTGAAAAGGCACTCTTTTCTTGAATTATTGACGTGGAAAGTGGGAACAGACAGATACATCCTCAAATCTCTAAAACCTTTGTTGGTGCTGTTTACATTTCTGAAATTCAAAATTGCTGGGCACAAAGTTTATAAGTTAGCTCCTGAAGGCTGGTGAAGCCACATATCAAGAACTCCTAGAACACACAGTGCCTGCAAAACAGGTTGCTAAAATTATAAGCAAGAACAATCAACTGACGGGTGTGGACAGCCAGTCACAGCATGCAGTGAGGGGAATGGAGATAAAAACTTTAGTTGATGCTGTTAGTCTACAATTCGTAAGCACACGCATGGCAAAACAATAGAACAATTCTGCCAGTGTTCTTGCTTTAAGTAACCATTCTGAATAAAAACTCGTAAGGTACAGAGACTCACCGCTGTATTCAAGAATGGAACTTAAGTTGAAGCCCATGCTTGACTTTATTTAAATGATGCCTGTCGTGAACGTGCCGAGGAAATGCAATGAGCGTCCGGGCACGTTCACGCCAGGCGTCATTTAACTTAAGTCAAGCATGGGCTTCAACTTGAATTGCATTCTTGAATACGGGTCTCAGTTGCGTGATTTATAGATGCTCAGACAGAAATTTTGTATTTGCCCCGAAAGCATTTTTGTGACTGACTTCCTAACTGCAGCCATCGTTAACATATACCAGAGCTAGTTGAGTTGGTCAGTGTGCCAGCACTAGCCAATTTCCTGCATCCATAAGCTTGACCACTTTGTTGCATCATTGCTCAAGGGCCACAGTTCTGCCTTGCTGCACGAAGAGTGAATGGATACTCATCGCGTTTCATCGTAGCTTGATGCTGTGCATCGCAGCTTTTCATAACACAACTTACCATGTGCCATGGAATACATATTTGGCACAACAGCTCATATCTTTGTGACACACAGTGCACACGACAAAGCTTCTCAAGCACAAAATTCTGCCAAGATTCTCGCCGCAGAAAATCTCAGATGAGCATATACAGGGTGTTTCAGCGAACACTTTCAAAAATTTTTTAAGGTTGCCTGTGGCAGACAGCACGATTCTAGTTCATGAGCTGGTCTACTCGTAGAGGCGGACATCACTTGCACAAAAAATTGAAATCCATAACCAACTAATTAACAAATATGAATTAATTTTAAATCTAATTACCTTATAGCTGATATTGTAATTCACAAATTCTGGCCGTGGAGTTCGCAAGGTGGATCCACTTGGAACAAATTCTCAGGATGACACTAGTTTCGAGATATTAATTCCCGAACTTTGCGAAGAAATGCATTGGCATCTCAGTTACTTTTTAAAGAAACCTTCGTTTTATGCATTAAAGCAAAAAAGTAACTGGAACTCCAATGCATTTCTCCGCAAAGTTTGGGAATTAATATCTCAAAACTGGTGTCATCCTGAGAATTCGTTCCAAGAGGATCTGCTCCATGGCTAGAATTTGTAAATTGCAATATGGGCCATAAATAATTAGTTAAAAATGTAATTAGTAAATTTTTGTGAATTAGTCGATTATGCATTTCAAATTTTTGTGCAAGTAATGTCCACCTCTTCAATTAGACCAGCTCATGAACTAGAATTGTGCTATCTGCCACAGACAATGTGTAAAAATTTTTGAAAGTGTTCACTGAAACGTTCACTGAAAGTGTTCAATACTGCACTTTCATGCAATCATTAGCAGTGGCTCAGATTTTGTATTCCTTGAAATCGATAACACAGCATAATGGGCGTTGTTCCCAGTAGCGCACCCAGGATCTCTGCCAGGGGGGAGTGGGGGTGGGGGGGTTGACAGTTTGCCAATACCATCTAAACAGCACGAATTTCAATTTCTTCACGGGAAATTGTCAAAAAATGCGCTTTTTGTGAGTGTGCAGACGATTGCGCGTCTTACATCTTAGTTGCAGTACTCAAATACGCCAGGAAAGAAAAGGGGTTAAAAAAATGGGGGTTAAGTTGACCTCAGGGGGGGGTTACAACCCCCGAATCCCCCCCCCCCCCCCTTCGGTGCGCCACTGGTTGTTCCCAACATTATCGCAATGCCACCTGAGAAGTGCGACAGGCCTGTCAAGTGTTCCCATACAAAAGCAGTAGTATGCAATACTGTGTTCACCTATTCATGCTTTCATTGCATAAAGTCATGGACAGAATATTGTGTTGGCAAGTGCAAGCTTAATTTAAATCACTTTCATATATAGTATGTGCACTGCATTGCAAAAATATGGTGCAAAATATTCACTTAAACGCAAATTTTAACGCACAACCTCACACAAGTCACCGTTTTTAACAGAGCTCCAAGTCAGTGTTTCTCAGAACTGTATGCCAATGATTCAGATTCCTAGGCAGAGTTCAAAACAGGTTTGTGGTAACCATTCTAGAGGCACAGCATTGGCAAGCATCACCTTTTGTAAAGGCAAACTAGGCGATGAAGAAAAATTGCACCACTATTTGAACTTTTTTTGACATCTAATCACAGGCAACATGTGGAACCAGGCCTGGGAATCTTTAATTTTAATTGATGTTGACACCTTTGTTTCCAGGGTGTGACCTTGATGAATTTGGTGAAGCACTACAGTCAGGTTCGTTATATGAAACACAATATCCTACTGTTGCTTAAGTTACCTTCACAGAATGGTCCAGTTATGACGTTGCCATTTTGGCCTGAGAGTCTTGAATCCTGTGACCGCCATGGCTATCTGCCTTTTTTTGTTATTGATGCAGGTCATATAAATGTGTACATTGTGCCCGACAAACATCTTATCATTGTTAACTCTGTGAATTGTCATTCACACAGCTGTCGCTGTGAAACCCTCAGTAATGCCCCTAGCCCCAATGATACAATATATATGTAGTGTTTGGCATATATCTATTTGCTACTTGCATACACAATAAGCATGACATACAACTGCAAATATGGAAAAATCAAACTTCTGTTTAATACCATGTTGTCAATGGCAACAAAACTTCCACCAGAGTCACAGTTTTGTTGAGGTACAGTTCCATCACAGTTAAGTCATACCTTTGTTAGCAAAAAAAAAGCAATTAAAGCATCTCCCCAAAAACTCGATTTGTGTTTGGAAGTTTTAAAATGTTCACCTGATCTTTACAAGCTATCAGCAACTTCAGTAACCTTGAAGAAAACTGCTTTAGCAATTTTCTTGCACTATACTGAACACTTCCCGACTCTCTCAACAACATGTACACAAAGTAGAACAAGACGCCCTCTTGATCGCAGTAAACATCATCTTCGTGAAGCAAGGGTGGAAGACTTTGGACAGATGGGCAGCGAAGAAACAACTGCAGCAGTCCACTTGATGCACCAAACAGTGAGGCTGGTGCGCTCTGAAGTATATACTGCCACGCACAGATGAATGCTGGTTTGGACCACAACAGCGGATGGCCACCCAGCATGGGCAAAACACGGCAAATGACATCAGTTGCACCAGCACTAATGGCAGCTGACAGAAATGCTTCCCAAGTTGGCGCTGCCTGCACATGATACTCAATGCAGAGGTTGCCCACCAACTCTAGTGCCACAGTGTTGTGGTTATGTAACTGGAGGGCTGCACTGACAATTTCAGAGGCACCATCTGCATCAAGACCCGAAGACGGGAGTGGTATGCCAAGCTGTTGTAATCTGGCTTTGTAAGACAAAGCTCTCAATTCCTCCAGGTTGGATACACCGCTATTCTGCGGCATATTAAGAAGAGTGGGATCCGAGATTCCGAAACCAGCTAGCATGCACATCGTGGCGAGGACACGTGGTCTCAGCCCAACAAAGCCATCACTCACTGATGCGATGCAAGAAAGCACTTCCTTCATCTGCTCTGGAATATGCTGCATTAGATGAACAATGGTGATGAAACCTGCAAATCTTTTTGCACTGCCCACATGACTCGCCTGCAAATAAGGTTCCAAGGTACTTTCATCACCAGTATATTCAGAGGCCTGGAACCCTAGCCACCGTGTTACAGATTTCTCAAGGAGACTGGAAAAGTCTACCGAGACGACATCATCAGTCGCAGCAATCTGGTTTATGCAGCTGTAAAGTACTGATGTATCAGAAAAAACAAGGTGCCACCTTGTGTCCTCCAGCAATGCAGCTACAAGGTCTGTTGTTTTGCCACAGAGTGCCAAGTACGAAGAAGAGTTCAAACTGTGCTGCTTGAGTAGTTGTTCATTTCGTTGCTTTATGTACTTCCTCCTAAATTTCATCTTTGCATCACTCACTTTAGATTTCGCCTCACCAGATACAAAAAATGCATCAGGCAATGTAGCACACTCCTTAGCTACACTCGTGGCTGTTGGGCCTTTTGGCAAGTTCTCTAGAAGATTCATCAGGCATGCAACAGCCTTGTCCTTCTTGTTCATCTGCGCTATCAGTCTCTTGACACTTGAAAGAAATGCTACATCTAGTATGTTTCCCTTATGCTTTTGTGCACTCCATATACGAATGGCATTATCCACAGCAATGAACCGGATGTCATCCTTATTCAGCCTAAGTGTGTCTGCAACATTCAGCCATGCATCCGCAGTTTCAGGGTGCAACTCATTGGTGATGAAGTGCCACAATGATGACTTAAGCAAATGGCGAAATGGTAGTCTTGATTGCATGAGAGACGAAATCTCAGCCACCGGATATTCTTCACACCACAAGTCCATTTCCTGTTCTGAAGGAGGGCTGTACCTTTCATAGGACTCAAGGAAGTGCAGTATTTCAATTTCCCTCTGAACATCGCTGCCTGGTCCTTCTTCAATGGCTCTTATGTAGTCATAGCCAAATCGCAAAACTTCATAGTGGTATGGGTTTACCTTGGCTAGAGTCTTCATGAGAACCTTTTGCACCGACACTTTGGGCATTTGTTCAAGCACATGAGAAGCCTCTGCTAGTATTTGTGGCAGGCTCCAGCCCTCAGTACAAGGGTCTTCTGCTTGAGTACACAGGAGGAACTCAAGCCTTCGAGAAAGGGATACCTCTATGTTTATGTTAAAGGAAGTGCAGTAACTCATGAGGCCATCAACATCAATCAACAGAGACTTTTCCATTTGCTCAAGAACAGACATTAAGATGGCAGGGTTTTGGTTTGTCATTGCATCTGCAAAAGAAATGTCAGCTTTAGCCAACTTCTGGCACCAGTAGGCACCTTTCACGAGAGCTCGAAATGCAGATTTCTGGGCTGAGTCACTGCATACTTCAAAACCGACAGTAGCAACAGTTTTAAGCAATCTGAAGTTGCTGTTGCACTGACCAAGAAGCTTCTTCAACGTTGCAAGTGCCTTTCGAGGTTGCAGGTTGCACAGCAAGCCCTTCAAGAAAGGCATGTCGGCATGTTTTCTAGCTGAAGCCCTGGTCACGATTGAAATTGTATTTTTGCTGATATGGTGTTCAGCAACTTCTTGAAGTGCTTTGTGCACTGAATGTTGCTGTGGGATATCAAGAAACATCTGGAAAACTGTAGCAACCACAGACAGGCAAAGCTCATCTTGAGACCTCTGGCTAAGATACTGGCAGGTTGCTTGCAAATGGAGCTTCACTTCTTCAAGAAGTTCTGCGTGCTGCTTGTCTAGGAAGTTCCACACAGATTTTCCAAGAGCAGCTAAGTGCATCAGCATTTGCTTCTTGTCCAGTGCATACCCGTGCCTACTGTGCAAAAAATTCTGTTCCTTGGTCGAGCATACACATGCAGAAACAGTTGAAGAATGATCAACACCGCTGAGCGGAACTGAGGCTTGCACTAAAATGTCTGCCCAAAGAGCGACATTTGTGCACTTCTTGACATTGTTAACTCCGGATGCCAGTCCTACACGGGAAGCGATCTTGTGCACGTTAGTAGCTATGTGCGACACATCTTCACACTGACAAAATATCAGGGGCAAGATAACAAGTATAGTTTCTCGGATGTTGTGAAGTTCCAGCAGGCAAGTGCACAGTGAGTCCACCATGTCATCTCGTTTAAGCTCAAGCACCAAAGTGAGCATGACCTCTATGGCAGACTGCGAATCAAGTTTCAAGACTCCAGCAAGGTAAAGCGCCTTTCTACAGATATTCTTACATGTGTCTTGCCCTTGTGCGGGTTCACTCAACAAGACTTTCTGGAAGCCTTGCTTCAAGACTTCATGCTTGTCACTTTCACAACAGAGCTCAGCGGCAGAAACAGTGATGCCAAAGTCCCTTCTCAGCACCATTCCCTGGCGCACCTGACGGTGCAGTGTATCATAATCGAAGGCACTAGCACTTGAAGTCTGCTGCAAGACACTCAGTAAGTATTGCCAGCATTCCATAAGGCCAGCAGTTTTCACCTTCGAGTATATATTGTGACGTTTCAAGAGGAGCTCTGCAAATGCTGACAGTCTGGGAGCAACTTCAAGGAATAGCTCCTGTGGGACACTCTGCAAGACCTCAGCAAATCTATCAATGTCAGCTTTTACATAAGCCATTTGCAGGTAAAGCAAAAAGACATCAATTTCCGACATGTCACCTAAGTTCTTGGCGACAGTGAGAGCATCCTGCAACGCTTCTTGCTTTTCAGAAAGCAAAATGCATCTTACCAGCGTACTAGTATTGCTGAGTGTCATTGATCGGAACAAGTTGACATCATAGCTCAACAGAATTGTTTTAGCCTGCATTCGCTTCCTCTCGTAGTCAATCTCTCTGGCAGCTGAGCCTCTCAGCAAGGAACCATGATCTGCAAGCCCTTCAATACTTTCACTCCATGGCACATGTGCATGGCTGAGGATCTTCTTCACAGCCACAAGCCAACAATGAGGGTGGTCAATAAGTGCTGCTAAGGCAACCATCTTGTCTTCCAGAAGCTCATCATGCATCAAACTGGCACCTTTGTAGCAAAGCACTTGGTCAACATAGGACTGCAGCACATTTGAAATGTCCAACCCACTGGTTTCAACAAATTGTATCAGAAATCCTTGCACGAGTGATGTAACTTGCTGCTTTGTAATGGCTTCATCGAGGATTGCAAATGCCACCTCCTGCTTGTCAGTGTTTTGCAGCTCTTGCAGGGTGAGACAACACTTGTATTTGCTCCACAGAACTTCAAGGTTCTGGAGATCCAAGGAGAGACGGTACAGCTTGCTCAATGCACTTGTCTTGTCCCTTATTCTTTTTGGCGCACCATGCACGACCAGCCAAGTTTTCAATGGCAAACAGTCTGCCATTGCGCTGGTCATTTGAAAATGATCCAAGACAACCTTTACAAGTCCCAAGGCTCCAGAGGGCCAGAGCGACTTATTGCTGACTTCCATCCGCAGAACTCTATCTACAATCCACTGGCAGATGCATTCAAGGCTCTCAGGCAATGACTCAAACATTAGAGGCAGAAAGCTGCCTTTAAGCCACTGTAAAAGGGAGGAGAGCTCCGCGGTCATTGGAATGGCATCTAAAAGATTCTCTACAACATCACAGCTCAAGCCTCCCAAGAACTCATCCTGATGGCGCTCCCAAATGAAAAATCCTGCAGGCATGTGATCATCTCTGAAAAGGACACAAATTTCCTGGATGAGGTCAGCTTGTGAAAATGCAAACCAGTCACTTTTAAAGTCACTGTCACACAGAAATCTGAATGTGGTAGCTCTGTTCAGTAGCAACATAATCTGAGCAGATAAACTATCACGCTCCTCAATGTCACAATCTTCTGCAGACGATACATGTCCTTGCAAGAAGAGTAACAGCTTAGATGCAACAGTAGGTGAGGCAACAGGTGTCTCAATGCAGCACCTAGCTGCTTGTAGGGCATCCGGAAGCATCTTCACCAAGTTGAAAACTTCATGTACCAGTTTAAGTTCATCCTCTTCATCCATCGATGCATCTGTCAGCGTGGTACTCAGATTCTTGAGGATGTACAGAAGGTGGTGCCAGTGTACTTCTTCAACAGAGAGGTTCAACAGCTTTGCAAATTCTTCAGCCTCTGCAAACTTGTTTTTGTTGATCAATTTCATCAAATGATTTTCTGGGAGTGCCTCGCTGATCGTCCGAACTCTAAGCTCAGTTAAAGTTTCTTCATTATCACTAAAGCCTTCAACTATCCAGAAATTTTCTAAAGAGTCACAAAATGCCATCATGTGGCAGGTCTCGTTAACTTCCAATGCATACAGCATGGAAAAGTCAGGGAAGCTGTAGATCTCTAGTCTTCTGGTTGAAGTTTCAGAAATAGCTGTGAGCACCGCTATTCTGCATTCTAGCTCAGGTCCACGCTCGGTTTTGGAGGCGGCTTCTTCGCAGAAAACAAAGTCCGCAACAGTCTTTTCTGACCAAATTTCTTTGATAAGGAATGTCTTCAAGCAGATGGTGACGAGACGGCTGCCTTCAGTGAGAGTAAGCAGAGTGCAGAGGCTGTCTACTACAACCATTTTACGAACCTGTTCGCCAGCAATGTCATTAAGGATGCGATAAGCCGAACTGTTGGCGTCCATGGGAATGCAGCAAACAGCTCCTTGTCCACCAGTGACCAACAAATCGTCATCCAACACACAGGCGCTAGCCATTGACACCAAAGAAAGCATAAAATCATTTCGTCCCGGGTGTTGGTTAACGTCGACAATACGGATATGGAGCGGCGACAAGTCTGGCTGGTCCGCTGATGCGAGCTGCGCGATCACGGCGTTGCTGATTGTGGCTGTTATGACATGGTGTCCCGTTAGCACGCACACGGTGTAGCTGTCACCGTTCTTCTTCACGTCCACGGAACGAAATAGCGCAGCGGTATCGTCATTTTCCGTGCTAGGAACTGGTAGCTTGACGATGGACTGTGCAGACTCGACGGTGAATATGTGGAGGTTGGCACTTCTTTCCGCAACAATGAGAAGTCCATCCAGCACGTCGCTGCACAAAGCGACGGCATCGACGGCAGCGTCGAAACGCGTAGAGAAGAGGAAGCTACCATGCTTGAATACGTTGACAACATCGTCAATCGCAACCGCAAGATGCTTCTGCGAAACAACGCCCTTGACAGCTGGGTTCACTGCGACGCCTGGCGAGTCCGCACAAATTGTAAACTGCGTACGGACCTCGTATAGTTGAGATCCAGCTTTCTCCTCATTGCGTTGACCAAAGACTGTGGTTTCACCGTCAAAATTAGCGCATATGGTAGCCCACATCATTCTAAACTTTCATCGTACCGGCATAGAGTGTAGCCAGTGTAGCCATAGAATAGAACGTTCGTTGCGTTTGTCCCTTCAACATTTTGGCGCGACAGCGAAATGATACTGATGACAATGGAGATGTGTTAAAAAGAAATTTCACACTTATCGCTGCTCTATTTCTGTTAAAGTTGTGCAGAAAAATTACATTCAGTTTGTTTATTTCTTTTTTTTTTAAAGACGCATAGTTGCTTACGTCTGCGCCACTAGCAGTGAGCGTTGTTCATTGAAACACGGCGGCTATGACGTTTCTTGATCGCTTTCGGCGTCTGCAGTACGACAAAGCACAACCTTCGAGATTAGTTTTTATTGATTGCTGAGGTTGCCATGCATGCAACGTGCATATTTCGCTTAATCTGTTATTGCTCAAGCTTAGCAGAAATGCCGCTTTTTATGGTCCAGATCGTTTAGTATAATTATTTGAACTGTTACTTCTCTGGTTTGTCAAGATCAAATTTTGAATTTGCCACCTTCAGCACTAACGTTGGTAGAGTCACTCTAACGTCAGGCCCCGGAAACTCTCGAGTTCACCAAATGGCCATAGAGGGCGAAAAATCAACCGCGGCGCGTTCCAGCATAAGCGCGCAAGTGGAGCTACTGTAATTTGGTCGCATACTTTAGTTTGTGTTTTTTCTGCTAGGGGCGCTCAACAGGGCTCAGTATTTCATCTATTAACGTACATATAATAACCGACAAACACAGTTACGGTGTCATTTGTTTACAAAATAAGTAGTGTATTGTTTTTATTTGACTTCTGTTATTAAATTCCTTGCTTTGTTACTTGAATAAAGGTTTTGAGGCCTCACTCACGTGTGATCAGCAGCAGCCCACTGGTATCGATTGCAGTTCGTGCCGTTTATCGATTCAAATTGTACGGCGGTTT
>NC_051155.1:183124817-183208047 GCF_013339745.2 Dermacentor silvarum | reverse complement strand
TTATCGAGGAGTTTCAGTGTTAAAACGCGCGTCTAGGTTAGATGGGATGTGCAAACCCAGGATCCTGATTTTTATCAACCTTAGGCAAGGTTGGGACCGTGTTACGAACAAGTCTAGCCTGGGTCGGCACGCGTAGGGTTTAGTCGTGAGCAAATTCGGACTTTTCTGCGAGCCAGAAGAGTCACATTATGCTAATATGGCGTTCGTGACGTTGATAGCTGCTTGGAAGGACATCTTTGGCCGCCCCAATGGAGCCTTTTGTGGGACACCGCGAGGTGTCAATATTGTTACGGGGAGAATATATATACAATGGATATATTTACAGGGTAAGGCGCACAACGCTGCAGCAATCGTTCAGGGGAGCGCGTGCACACCAGAAAAACCACCCGTCGTCGTCGTCATCGTCCAAGCACCGACCACAGGATCGCCGCTCGTGACATTACCCGCCGGCGGCAGAAGCACCGTCCCGGTGCAATTAGGGCCCGGGCCTGAGAGTGGTACGGTTTTAGACGCGAGACATGGACTATGTCACTCGCGATTGTTGCAGAGGCCGACGTAGGATTTAGCGGAGCGATTTCATAGGTCACATTAGTGACTTTGCGTACGACGCGGTAAGGGCCAGCATAACGGGAGAGGAGTTTTTCGCATAGGCCAACGCGACGTGACGGGAACCACAGCAAGACGAGCGATCCTGGAGGGAAGTTCACCTCCCGGTGTCGGCGGTCATAGAGACATTTTTGTTTGACCTGTGAAGCCGACAAGCGATCGCGGGCAACCTGACGGGCGATGTCAGCACGGGCAAGAGCATCACGAGCATAGGCAGAGGATGTGTCTGCGTGAGCATGAAGTATGGTGTCCATAGGTAATGGTGGGTCGTAGCCAAACAGTAGATAAAAAGGTGAATAGCCAGCTGTGTCGTGACGAGAAGAGTTGTAGGCGAAGGTCACAAAAGGCAAGTTAATGTCCCAGTCTCGGTGGTCCTCAGACACGTACATAGCAAGCATATCTGTGAGAGTACGGTTGAGGCGTTCAGTAAGGCCGTTTGTCTGTGGATGGTACGCAGTGGTGAACTTGTGATTGGTCTTGCAAGAACGAAGAATGTCGTCGACCACTTTAGACAGGAAGCAGCGGCCGCGGTCCGTGATTAACTGACGAGGAGCACCGTGGCGCAGGATGACGTCGTGAAGAAGGAAATCGGCTACATCAGTAGCACAGCTGGTGGGAAGTGCTCGTGTAACAGCGTACCGCGTTGCGTAGTCAGTAGCGACTGCAACCCATCTATTGCCAGTGGTTGACATGGGAAAAGGCCCTAGAAGATCGAGTCCCACCCGGAAAAATGGTTCATCAGGGATGTCGAGGGGCTGAAGGCTGCCAGCAGGCAGTAGGGCAGGAGTCTTGCGTCGCTGGCAGTGGTCACAAGCCGCAACGTACTGTCGCACAGAACGGTAGAGACCAGGCCAAAAGAAGCGCCTACGGATGCGATCATACGTGCGTGACACGCCTAGGTGTCCGGCCGTCGGTGCATCGTGAAGCTGGCGCAAAACAGTAGAGCGAAGATGCGCGGGGACAACAAGCAAGAGCTCAGCGCCGTCAGGCCGGGCGTTGTAGCGGTGTAAGGTGTCATTGTGGAGCGCAAACATCCGTAGGGAAGGGTCAGGGTGTGGCGAGTTGAGACCGTCTATAATAGGCCGCAAAGATGAGTCGCGGCGCTGTTCGTCAGCTATGTGGACGAAGTCTGTAATGGCCAGAACAAAGGTGTCAGATTCATCTTCCAGTGTATCAGGGGGATCGACCGGGTATCGTGACAAGCAGTCAGCGTCTTGGTGAAGCCGTCCAGATTTGTAGAAAACAGAAAATGAGTACTCTTGCAAGCGGAGTGCCCAACGGCCAAGGCGACCAGTGGGATCCTTGAGCGAGGAGAGCCAGCAAAGCGCATGGTGGTCTGTAATAACTGAAAAGTGCCTGCCATACAGGTACGGACGGAATTTTGCGATGGCCCAGACGAGTGCTAAGCACTCGCGTTCTGTGATAGAGTAATTTTGCTCCGATGGCGACAGAAGGCGGCTTGCATAGGCGACCACGCGGTGGAGGCCGTGCTGCTGTTGTGCAAGGACGGCGCCTATACCGTGGCCACTGGCGTCGGTACGAACGTCCGTGCTGGCTGACGGGTCGAAATGTGCTAGAACAGGTGGGTTCGTTAGGATGGCAACGAGCGATGAAAAGGCGTCCGCTTGGTCACGACCCCAAGTGAAAACGACGTCCTTCTTGAGTAGGCCAGTTAGAGGGCGGGCCACTTCCGCGAAGTTCTGGACAAAACGACGGAAGTATGAACACAGGCCAAGAAAACTGCGGACATCCTTGGCCGACCGTGGAGTAGGGAACTGACTAACCGCGCGGACTTTGTCAGGGTCTGGCTGCACGCCTGCAGCGTCAACAAGGTGGCCGAGTACGCAGATTTGACGGTGCCCAAAGCGACATTTCGACGAGTTAAGCTGAAGACGAGCACGGCGAAAAACATCAAGGACGGTGGACAGGCGAGTGAGATGGTTTTCAAACGTAGTCGAAAAAACGATAACATCGTCCAGGTAGCAAAGGCATATGGACCACTTGATGCCTCGAAGAAGAGAGTCCATCATGCGCTCGAAAGTAGCAGGGGCGTTACATAGGCCAAAAGGCATCACTTTAAATTGATAGAGGCCATCAGGAGTCACGAAGGCGGTCTTCTCGCGGTCTTGGTCGTCCACAGCGATTTGCCAGTATCCTGAGCGCAGGTCGATGGAAGAGAAATATCTGGCGCCGTGCAAGCAGTCCAGTGCGTCATCAATACGCGGGAGAGGATACACATCCTTCTTGGTAATCTGGTTAAGGTGGCGGTAGTCTACACAGAATCTCCAGCTATTGTCCTTCTTTTTCACGAGTACGACGGGAGAGGCCCAAGGACTGCATGAGGGTTCAATTATGCCTTTGCCCAGCATTTTCTCCACTTCCTGTTGGATGACAGCACGCTCCGGAGCTGACACACGGTAAGGCCGTCGGTGAATAGGACTCGCATCGCCGGTATGAATGCGATGGGTGACGACGGAAGTCTGGCCCAAAGGACGGTCGCCAAAGTCAAAGATATCCTGGTAGGAAACCAGCACGCGGCGAAGGGCAGCGGACTGTGCCGGAGCGAGGTCTCCTGATATCATGCGGGCGAAGTGGTCGCAGGACGAACCTGACTGCGATGACGGCGGTGAAAAATCCGGTGGAGGTTCTGTGGTCAGGGCAGAAACCGTGTGGCCGGCCAATGGGGTCAGATGAGCGAGTGATATGCCGCGAGGAAGAACTTGCGTCGAGTAGCCAAAATTGAGGATGGGAAAGGCGGTGCCGTTGTTTCTAACTGTCACCACCGTATAGGGTAGCGCGACGTTGCGTGTCATGGCGACCTCAGGAATAGGGCAGGCAACGTAGTCGCCGTCGGGTAGGGGCGGAAAGGCTGACAGCTGGACGTATATTGCGGCTTGCGGAGGCAGTCGAAGAAACTCGACGGAGCGTAGCGGGGTGGGCCGGCATCAACGTTGTCGGGGCACGAAGGAAGTTCTAGCCGGAGAAGGCCCGCGGAGCAGTCGATAAGGGCAGCGTGTGTGGACAGAAAGTCGATTCCCAAGATGAGGTCATGGGGGCACTGTTCTAGAACAGCAAAAAGAACAGATGTGTGGCGACCAGAAATAGTGATGCGTGCAGTGCACATTCCAAGTACGGCAGGTGTACTCCCGTCGGCTACTCGGACGGTAGGTGAAGTCGCGGGCGTCAGGACTTTCTGGAGGCGGCGCCGGAGGCTCGAGCTCATTACAGAAATTTGTGCGCCGGTATCAACAAGAGCGGTAACTGCCACACCATCAACCAGAACTTCAAGAAGGTTGCATCGGGTATAAGGGACAATCAGAGGATTTTCAGGCCGGGTCGTAAATGCAGCGTCACCTCCGGGGGCTGCACTGGCTAGTTTTCCGAGAGGCGGCCAAAGGGAGACCGAGAGCGGCGAGGTTGGGGCGAGCGGGACTGACGGCGCTGGGGCGATGGTGAGCGGCTGATCCGGTTTTCCCTAGGAGGACGTTCAGCACTTGAGGCCTCAGGACGGAACGACGGGGCATATGGTGCATGGTCCGGGCGATTGTAAGTGTTTGGGCGATAGGACGTGGGCCAGCGGCTGCGGCAATGGCGGGTGATGTGTCCAATCCTAGAGCACTGTGAAGCAGATGGGCCGGTCATCAGGTGTGCGCCAATCGGCTGGATTTCGATAACGTGGCCTGAAGGTCGTGTTCGGTCTTGCAGCAGCGACGACAGGGGCGACCGGGTTGGTAGCAGTATGACCGTTATCAAAGGTGGGTAAAATGCCCATATTCGCGACCTCTTGGCGAACCACGGCCTGAATTAGCGAAATCGGAGCCAGGTTGTTGCTTTGCATACCGTCATGAGGTGTAACGGGTGCCATGGCCTCGAGTTCTCGACGGACGATCCTGGTGACGTTTTCTGGAGCTTGCGCTTGCCGAAGCGTGGCTAAACCTTCGCAGGAGGACGTGGCAGCCGTATTAGGAAGTCGGTCGAAGCGGTGAGTGATACGTTGACTTTTGGCCAGCTCAAAACGACGACATTCAGCGATGACCGACTCCACCGTTGAGCAGTTCTTACACAGTAGCAGATTGAATGCGTCATCGGCTATGCCTTTCAGTACGTGGCCCACTTT
This sequence comes from Dermacentor silvarum, assembly GCF_013339745.2. Classification (NCBI taxonomy): domain Eukaryota; kingdom Metazoa; phylum Arthropoda; class Arachnida; order Ixodida; family Ixodidae; genus Dermacentor; species Dermacentor silvarum. The sequence continues at coordinate 183,203,324 of NC_051155.1, read as the reverse complement.
GTCCACTTCAGGCATGTCCTTGTCGACCTTGTTGCACAGAGACAACACGTCCTGAATATACGAGATGTACGGCTCCGTGGACGTCTGAGCACGAATTGCGAGCTCCTGCTTGGCCGCTAGTTGTCGTGCGATAGGTCTCCCAAATAGATCGCGTAATTTCTGCTTACAGACGTCCCAACTCGTCAGATCTGCCTCATGCGTCTCGAACCAGAGTAGCGCAGTGCCCCGCAAATAGAAGATGAGATTCGCCAGCATTATGGTCGGGTCCCACTTGTTAGTGCGGCTGACGCGCTCATACATTGCCAGCCATGCATCGACGTCCACGCCGCTGGTGCCGTTGAATGTCCCGGGATCACGAGGGTGCAAGAGAATGACCGGTGACGGGTCTTGGTCACACTGGGTCGCTTGATCGATCATTGTGGTGGCAGCAACGCGCCGTCCGCTGCGAAGATCCAGTTCCCGGTGTTGTAGCGAGCGTACCCAGCACCTCCACCAAAGATGTTACGGGGAGAATATATATAGAATGGATATATTTACAGGGTAAGGCGCACAACGCTGCAGCAATCGTTCAGGGGAGCGCGTGCACACCAGAAAAACCACCCGTCGTCGTCGTCATCGTCCAAGCACCGACCACAGGATCGCCGCTCGTGACAATATGATAACCCATAATTCTGTTTCACACCATAATTTACTCAACTTCAGATAAAACTTCATAGTGTGCAAAAATGACATGAAGAATATCCCGTGCCAAAATTACTATCTGATTGTGAGGCATGCAATAGTGGTGGAATCTGGATTAATTTTGACCACTTTGGATTCTTGAACATGCACGTAAATTTAAGAACACAAGTGCTCTTGCATTTTGTCCCCACTGAGTTGCGGCTACCGCGGCTACTGCAGCTGGGATCGAACCTGAGATCTTGATATCAGCAGTTCAACGCCATAGCTACAGGGCTACCGCGGCAGGTAGCCTACAGAAGTTGGAATTATTAAGGCAAAAGCCTTATATGTCTCATTGTTCAGTTGACCTTTAACGTCCTTGAGCGAAAACCGTGTCGTCGAAGTAAAATCATACACGATGACGACTCGGTGTAGTAATTCACTTACTACACCGACCCGGCATACTTATATACAAATGCTCACGCAACAATTTTGATGGTGCGCGGGTCACCGTCGCATCGTGTTATTTAAGATAGAGTTCATTCAGGCACTCCAACCCACGACCTTCAGTGGGAATTGAACCCTCAAGCTTATGTGGGAGTCGAACCCACCACCTTTGGCGTTAAAGCAAAGTTAATCAAGGCTTGGTTAATTAACATAGAGTTAATTAAAGCACTCGAACTCACTACCTTTGGTGGGAGTCAAATCCACGACTTTTGGTGTTAATTAGGGCGAGGATAATTAGGGCACAGTTAATTAAGGTAGCGTCAATTAAGGCACTTGAACCCGCAACCTTTGGTCGGAAAAAACAAGTAATAAGAAGTAATGCATTCGAATGAGAATGTCAAGTAATTTAATTAATGTCTCTTGAGCGCGCAGGCTCTCGCCTTCACCCTCTTGGTCGTATGCAAAAGTGACTGCCAATTTTTGAGAGCCGATCATAAATTTTTGTCTAATTTATAGAGAGAATAAAAAAATTGAAGTACTCGCCTTGAAGGCAATGCCAGCATTGTTCACAAGTACATCCAGGCCACCATAAGTGCTCTTGAGGAAGTCGCGAAGTCTTCGAATACTCTCAAGGTCATCAATGTCAAGCTGGTGGAACTTCGGGTGCAGCAGCTGCTTGTTGAGCTCTGCCACCGCTGCCTTTCCGCGTGTCTCGTCCCTGGCTGCATAGAAGAAATGCAATACGGCCCTCTTGCACACAGAAAATGGAAATGTGTCAGAGTCGTAAAATTCGCCTTTAAAGGGACAATAAAGGCAAATACTAAGTCAATGTGAACTGTTAAAATACCATTCCAGAAACCTCGCAGGGCTAGTTTCTTGCCAAGAAAAGACTTAGTTAAGAGAAAATCTCATCTGAAGGGTCTGCATCCCCTTCAGCAAAATTCAAATCGCCCAGTCCCAAGTGGGGGAGTGGTAACGTTGCATATGCCATCACCGCCCTTTACTGCCGTCGGTGAGTAAAACGGCGCCTGACAGACAGTGTTATGGTTTTTTGCGCAAAATGCAAACGCACCGCCGTGGCGAAACCAAGCCAAAACAGAGCGGTGGATTCGCTGCAGCATCTGCTCTTGGTCAAGTGGCGTGGACCGTTCGGCATCCCCCGAAATCACATGGACGTGGCTTTCTCTGCTAATTGCAGTTTGTTTGTTTTTAACGAGCCAGCAAAACCAGTGCAGCACTATGCGATAGCGAAACTACTGAAACGTGAATGCGCAGGTGGCGCCGGTGTCGAGCGAAAACTAAACCTTTTGACCGCCCACATTGTTGTCAAGAGCAAGGTCAATGACTCCTTTTTCTACAAATCGAATATAACTGGACAAGTAGCATTTTGTTTCATCTTGTTATGCAATGCAATTACCTTTTTATTACAGAAGGTTGAGTAATAGTGACAGAATTATAATGAGGAGTGCCTTCGTCATCGAGCTAATACCTGAATGTCATAGGGGAGTCGCAAATCGTGTCCTGCATTTGCCTTAATTTCTCGATTATTAAATCTCTGTTCCCGATAATAATGACGCATTAGACATTCTCGAGCATTATTCCGTCACTTTAACATCACTTAATATTTGCCTTTGGTATCTCTTTAACTAAACCAACGCTATATTCCACTTCATACACAAGTAAGGGCACATACGTCTAACAGGTCAACTAAAGAATTATTTTAATCTAGACGTTTTTCTCTGGTTATTGTATAGATGTTATTGAAACGCACAAACTTGAACTGCATTGCTTCTGTTTTGTTTCTACTGCGGAAATAAAAGATGCCCCTCTCTTTACGTTATGCTTGGCGAGCACTGACAACGTTGTAGGCCAGATACGAGAAGGAACACTCACGTCTGGCCACAAGAAGGCAACGAACAATCCAACGCACATGCACCAACTGGAGTGGCCCACACAAGTGAGCAACACCTTCTCACAGCCTCCCATGAATCTACATGGCCAGCCCGCCACACACAAACAAGAATTCCTTCTTTTCTCTTTGAGCAGGGCTTTCCATTGGCGAAAATAATGAGGCCAGGGACCCCTATAGAGTTTTTCCAGCGTTGGTGACTCCTAGAGTCAGAGAGAACGATGTCAGTGGCAAAGACCAATCAGCAAGTGATGGTCTTTGCAGATTCGACTAGATACGGAAAAAAGTGTCTGCCTCTCAAAAAAGGCTATTTGCGTTAGAGTAGTGTGTCAGATAAGAAAGATAATATAGTATGCATTAAGTAATTCAATGTAACAATAAGCCTTGCACCTGTTTGTCTCAAAATATGACATTATTAACAGAAGGTGTAGCAGATCTGGACCTATTTACCAGCGAATATGTGGAGTGATACACCCCTGCGACAAACGACCAAGGCGCACCATAGCACTTGCGACTAAAACATGGTACATCACATACTGGAAGTACAAAGACATGCAAATATAACAGGTGATTTGATGTAGCCATATATCCACAAGTTGCAGCTATAATATCTGATGCATTTATTCCACAGAAAGTGGCACAGATACAAAACTGCACTTCAAAAAGAACGGAGTACATTTAAAGCGCAAGCCTCTTCTTCACAATCCCATTTCCCCATCCCACCCCCTCTACCTCCTCATGCTATAATTAAGAGGATGCCACTGCATCCAGTTTCAAAATGTTTTAATAAAGACAGGTTTTCTCTTCCTCACTAAGTGGTCAATGGCTGTTAAACACTGCAGTAAGTGTCACTGAGATAATTCAAAATCAAATGAAATCAAGTTGAGGGTTTAACATTCCAAAGCAACGTTCGGGCTATGAAAGACACAATAGCAGGGGCTCCAAATTAATTTAAGACGCCTGGGGTTATTTAGCCATGCACCTAAATCAAGTACAGAGGCATTTTCCCATTCCACAACCATCAGAATGTGGCTGCAGCCAGGTAATCGAACCTGCGATCTCATGCTGAGCAGCAAGACGCCATAGCCATTAAGCCACCACAGCAATTATTGAGATATCTAATATTATACATTAAAATGTCTGTCTCCCCTCTGGACTTGGTCTACGAATTCATCACTATGTATACTTCATAACTCTGAAGTTTGCCATTGTCACATAGTAATTTTAGTGATAGGTTTTGACACTTCCAAGAAATGTCTATTTTAGATAATACTTTTACATTTTGAATAAGCAGCCACTACAAAAGACACTCCTTTTTGAGTCTGAGTACCTGAGAAAGGGCATCACTTCAACCGGCATGCAGGTACCCACATGTATGTGTGCACTGTTGGGACTCGGGTAGCGTTTAGGCCGGTGATCCTCCAGCCACAGGGATGAGTACGTCCGGGAGTAGGAGCGAAAGAAAAGGGTTTAGTTTACACTATTAACAGTGGCTCCAGATATGGTGGCCCACTCCGTGTAGGAGCACTTTGACTGTGTGACGCACTACATAGCTCAGCACACATGAGAACACGTCAGGACACACCCACTGAACCAAATGTGTTCGCTTATAAAGCAGTTGTCTTCCCTAGTTCCCTACACAAGGGAATTCAATGGCCTTGATGCGGCCAATCTGAGGGGTCGTATTGTCCACAGAACTCCGCCTCTGATATCCAACCTTCGAAGCAAGGACAAGGCAATCTGGGAACGGGGGGCTCACACTCCTACCACGAAAGTCGTCGACTTGGTTTTTTGCTCTCCGTGACAGTCATCTTGCCAGGGTCGAGAGAGTGACCTTAGCACTGGTCCCCGCTTCCACAAAAGGTGGCAATTGTGGTCGCTTCTAAGTGAGCTTCTTTGTCATCGCGTCGCAGCGGGTGTTGGGCCGCATCGCCAGGTGGGGGTGGCATCAGGGGAAGCACCCAAATGATGCGCACTGCCGATTTGGGGCGCTTGTTTGCCCGTCACTGTCGGTGTCGGGCACCGTCACTGTCTGGGCGACACTGATAAAAGGGGCTGCCTCGATGGAAACAACCAAAGAATGCATCCGGCCGATTCGGTACGCAACAGCACATGTGTGTACACATGCACATATATACCAGAAAAACAGAACAGGGGAAAAACAGGGGTGCGGCAATATAGCCAATACAGAGGATGTTAAATGCAAGCATGCAGTATTACCAACTTCTTCCCTGGAAATTTTTGCTTGTGTAGACAGATTACAGGTGCATTATCACAGCTCCTGAAATGTTAAGTAAGCTACAGCAAAATGATCTCTAACTTTAAAACACAACAAGAATTACGATGTTATTAAGCGTACAAAACATCTTTTTTCCTTCATTAAGCCCCACATAAAACAAAATGCAAGAAAGAAACAAGAACTAAGAACACTTGAAAGAGCAAACAGAATATACACTATTGTGTTCCTTACTTTCACAATGGTGCATCTGTCATCAAAAAAATATGGATTATGAAAAGATTTGTCACCTCACAGTATGCTTTATGTATTATTGAGTCGATAGATGAAAAACACAGGCAGTTTATCAATGTACAATTCTATCTTTAGAGGCAAGTTGCATACAGGAGCTTTAGCAGACAGCTAAAAGTGACCACACTATCTTTTAAGCATCATTGTTAATCCTGTAGTTATTTCCAGCTCATCAGATTCACTAGCTGAATTGTCTCAAGTTTTATAGTACTTCTCAAGCAGAAGAGCGGAACTCCAAATTCTATAAATTTCCTATTTGCAGTTTGATGCAATATTGGAGAAAAAATATCTGGCAATAAGATTGCCTCTTGTACTCAAAAGTTGAAATGGAAAGAAAGTTATATGATTATTTTTATTTAAAATAAAAAGCAGGCTATATCGCACACACTCTTTTTAATTCCATAAATGAGAGCCTAAACTTGAAATCCACACGTACGCATGGAGCCACTCACCTGTCAGAAAAACATCTCCATCAAACTGTTGACACAGGAACTTGACTATGCTGAACCCAATGCCCTTGTTACCACCTGTAACCTACAAATACACAAAAGTGCAGTTATCAATTTTCCTAAATTTTCATAGTTATTTTCTTTGTTGTAATCTGAATGAGTAGTATTGCAATGCTACACCACTACACCCCACAGGCAGCCAAGGTTGCATTATCAGTGGTCGTGGTGCATATCGCACGTAATGGCAGTTTGTGTGCTAGCCAGACACCTCTTCCCTATTTCCGAGCAAGTCCTTCAAAACTGGTAACAGTCACAAACTAAGACGTCTGTGGGCATTGCTGACACTTGTCCTCATTTGAAGTGAGCGTTTTGTTTGCTATATACGTTAATATTGTGTGCCGTTTCAAGAAGATTTACGTAGAACATGGGATGATTACTGTGCTGAGTCGTTCATGGTACCGGGTCCGTGCGTTTGCCGCTACTCGTGAGTATATATTGCCTCTTCAATAACCGAGCAGCAACGCTAGCATGTAGCACAGCACGCAGGGGCGAAGAGCAGTAAAATAACGTAACATATAGGTAACAATTAGGCATTAATAGGGTGACCTCTGTGGTCACAACGACGAATATGTCTAGAGTCAAGCAATGCGCCTGGACAAGCGCAGAAGCCCTGCATTCATAAAAGACTGCGCCACGTAGACTCTGCAGTGGGACGAGCAAGCACTGCCGGCGCTCGCGACGTTTTCGCCCATTTTCATCACAACCGTAAGCACGGCCTACAAAGCAACTGGTTGTTTCTGAGGAAGGGTAATCTTACCACTGCGACACGAGATGACATCGTGCGACGTTTTGAAATCCCGTTTAGCAACGGCAGAGGAGCGAAGTCACACCACACAATCGAGCGGCACGTATTTTGAAACGACCTCGACAGATACGCGCGAAGCGCTCGACAAACTGGAGGATGTAACAAGGATCGACCTTGGATGTAATGGGGTGCTGGCGACGCCTGGCCTGTCATTAAATAAATAATAATAAAAAAAGAACAAAAAATTAATTTGGTCTGTTTGATTGCAGGAATGCGTAGAGCGTGTGTTTTTATTATTTTTCAATCATGCCTAGAGTACAGTGTACTGTACCTAGAGCGTAGGCGAGACGGCGTACTTTCGATCGCGATCGAGCCCAATCCGGATCGAAATTCTAGACTGCGATTAGTTCCCTTCCGCAGTCTCGATAGCGATCGAAAGTGCGCCGTGTCACACCCGTATTATGCCGGTGTCACGTATACACAGCCGCATTCGATCGCGATCGAGCCGCATCTGGATCGAATTTCCCTCAGCTAGTGCAAAGCAGCCGAGAAATACGATCCCGATCGGGCACGATCGCGACCGAAAGTGCGCCGCCGTATGACACGTACGTACCCGTATTAAATTAGCAAGCGTGTTAAATTAGCAATCCGTAGATACTGTAGATCGATAAAAAGAAAGTTAGTAGAAAGTGGTCATTCTCAGAGAGAGAATAAACATGGTTATTGTTTATTTTATGTAATGCAGATATGCAGTTATAAAAGAAGGACAACAAAGCGCAAATCACGTCACATCGCTAATTGTTGTTTCGAAATTATTCTAATACCATCAAAAAATTTTTGCTGTTTATATATTATTACAATTATTTTATTTCTGTCTCTGCCCGGTAAATCACTTTCCCAATTATCATAAACATTATACTTCACCCTCATTTACTTTTTCGTCTAGCTTTTTTTTTTTTTCTCCCCCTTCCCTTTAACCATAGAGAAAGAAAAAAAACTTTTTTTTCTTTCTCTATGCTTTAACTATTTAACCGTTAACCGCCGGCTTCTTAGCCAATCCCCCATAGTGGGTAAGCGCCATGGATGAGGATCAAGCAAGCAAGCAAGGATGCACCAAATATGGCCAATATCCCCCACTGTGGGTATGCGCCACGACAACTCAGGTCAACAACAACAGATATATGGGAAGTAATTCCAAGGATCGGGGCTGTCAAATGGGGCATGGTACTACGGCGATTGGTTCCTGTGGAGCCTTGATTAATCCCATGCAAGACAATTTATACAGTCATGTGGGACCAAATTAGAGCAGAAAATGTTTTACTTTAGTAGTTTCATTTAGACATGCATTATTCATACAAACAGCTGAAATGTAACGTACAAGGGCAGAAGGTTGGGCGAGTTGGTGATAGTTCATGACGGTGTTTGGCGCAACATATAAATGGTTTTAGGAAGACAAAAAGATCACAGGGGAGAACGAGCGCCCTTTCTCCTCTGTACTAAATTTTTTCACTAACACCATGCGCTGCACAATTAAAACACTGCCAGGTGAAATGTTTCAAATTGTCAAAAATGTTTAGGTGGTAGCCATTGGATAATAGAATAAAAGGAACCTATAATTCCCTCTATATAATGACATATCCTGTCTTATTCATGCAATGCACATGTGTGGATGCTGGAAAATAAAGCCAAATTCTTGAGACATGCAGCCACTTTACAGACAGATGTGTCATCACCATGATCACACTTGATTCTGGCTTTCCTTGCAATTTACTAGCATATGTTTAGTGAAAATAATATAGAATTATGGTAGTATCCTCATGTTGTCGGCTTGAGGATGCTGAAACATTTCAGTCTCCTTTGTTCATACTTCATGACTGAGCTCTTAGTTTTTATTTTTGTTGCAAGCAAGCATTATGCTTGTAATAATGTCATCCAATTCATAGGCCTGTTGTGGTGAGGTTTTGAATGTGGTGTGGCATAACCTGGTGACAGACAACAAAGTAGTAATACAAAATAGATATACAGACTGCAGCGAGTTAGTCATCAGAAAGTAGAAATGTCTTGTATGCTTTGTTTATATATTCAGGCTTCATTTCGACCCTTACTTGGGTGTCTGCAGAAACAGTATCTGCATTCACATGGAGTGGCTTATGTCTTGGATCATTGAAAAGGCACTCTTTTCTTGAATTATTGACGTGGAAAGTGGGAACAGACAGATACATCCTCAAATCTCTAAAACCTTTGTTGGTGCTGTTTACATTTCTGAAATTCAAAATTGCTGGGCACAAAGTTTATAAGTTAGCTCCTGAAGGCTGGTGAAGCCACATATCAAGAACTCCTAGAACACACAGTGCCTGCAAAACAGGTTGCTAAAATTATAAGCAAGAACAATCAACTGACGGGTGTGGACAGCCAGTCACAGCATGCAGTGAGGGGAATGGAGATAAAAACTTTAGTTGATGCTGTTAGTCTACAATTCGTAAGCACACGCATGGCAAAACAATAGAACAATTCTGCCAGTGTTCTTGCTTTAAGTAACCATTCTGAATAAAAACTCGTAAGGTACAGAGACTCACCGCTGTATTCAAGAATGGAACTTAAGTTGAAGCCCATGCTTGACTTTATTTAAATGATGCCTGTCGTGAACGTGCCGAGGAAATGCAATGAGCGTCCGGGCACGTTCACGCCAGGCGTCATTTAACTTAAGTCAAGCATGGGCTTCAACTTGAATTGCATTCTTGAATACGGGTCTCAGTTGCGTGATTTATAGATGCTCAGACAGAAATTTTGTATTTGCCCCGAAAGCATTTTTGTGACTGACTTCCTAACTGCAGCCATCGTTAACATATACCAGAGCTAGTTGAGTTGGTCAGTGTGCCAGCACTAGCCAATTTCCTGCATCCATAAGCTTGACCACTTTGTTGCATCATTGCTCAAGGGCCACAGTTCTGCCTTGCTGCACGAAGAGTGAATGGATACTCATCGCGTTTCATCGTAGCTTGATGCTGTGCATCGCAGCTTTTCATAACACAACTTACCATGTGCCATGGAATACATATTTGGCACAACAGCTCATATCTTTGTGACACACAGTGCACACGACAAAGCTTCTCAAGCACAAAATTCTGCCAAGATTCTCGCCGCAGAAAATCTCAGATGAGCATATACAGGGTGTTTCAGCGAACACTTTCAAAAATTTTTAAGGTTGCCTGTGGCAGACAGCACGATTCTAGTTCATGAGCTGGTCTACTCGTAGAGGCGGACATCACTTGCACAAAAAATTAAAATCCATAACCAACTAATTAACAAATATGAATTAATTTTAAATCTAATTACCTTATAGCTGATATTGTAATTCACAAATTCTGGCCGTGGAGTTCGCAAGGTGGATCCACTTGGAACAAATTCTCAGGATGACACTAGTTTCAACATATTAATTCCCGAACTTTGCGGAGAAATGCATTGGCATTCCAGTTACTTTTTAAAAAGACCTTCGTTTTATGCATTAAAGCAAAAAAGTAACTGGAACTCCAATGCATTTCTCCGCAAAGTTTGGGAATTAATATCTCAAAACTGGTGTCATCCTGAGAATTCGTTCCAAGAGGATCTGCTCCATGGCTAGAATTTGTAAATTGCAATATGGGCCATAAATAATTAGTTAAAAATGTAATTAGTAAATTTTTGTGAATTAGTCGATTATGCATTTCAAATTTTTGTGCAAGTAATGTCCACCTCTTCAATTAGACCAGCTCATGAACTAGAATTGTGCTATCTGCCACAGACAATGTGTAAAAATTTTGAAAGTGTTCACTGAAACGTTCACTGAAAGTGTTCAATACTGCACTTTCATGCAATCATTAGCAGTGGCTCAGACTTTGTATTCCTTGAAATCGATAACACAGCATAATGGGCGTTGTTCCCAGTAGCGCACCCAGGATCTCTGCCAGGGGGGAGTGGGGGTGGGGGGGTTGACAGTTTGCCAATACCATCTAAACAGCACGAATTTCAATTTCTTCACGGGAAATTGTCAAAAAATGCGCTTTTTGTGAGTGTGCAGACGATTGCGCGTCTTACATCTTAGTTGCAGTACTCAAATACGCCAGGAAAGAAAAGGGGTTAAAAAAATGGGGGTTAAGTTGACCTCAGGGGGGGATTACAACCCCCGAATCCCCCCCCCCCCCCCCCCTTCGGTGCGCCACTGGTTGTTCCCAACATTATCGCAATGCCACCTGAGAAGTGCGACAGGCCTGTCAAGTGTTCCCATACAAAAGCAGTAGTATGCAATACTGTGTTCACCTATTCATGCTTTCATTGCATAAAGTAATGGACAGAATATTGTGTTGGCAAGTGCAAGCTTAATTTAAATCACTTTCATATATAGTATGTGCACTGCATTGCAAAAATATGGTGCAAAATATTCACTTAAACGCAAATTTTAACGCACAACCTCACACAAGTCACCGTTTTTAACAGAGCTCCAAGTCAGTGTTTCTCAGAACTGTATGCCAATGATTCAGATTCCTAGGCAGAGTTCAAAACAGGTTTGTGGTAACCATTCTAGAGGCACAGCATTGGCAAGCATCACCTTTTGTAAAGGCAAACTAGGCGATGAAGAAAAATTGCACCACTATTTGAACTTTTTTTGACATCTAATCACAGGCAACATGTGGAACCAGGCCTGGGAATCTTTAATTTTAATTGATGTTGACACCTTTGTTTCCAGGGTGTGACCTTGATGAATTTGGTGAAGCACTACAGTCAGGTTCGTTATATGAAACACAATATCCTACTGTTGCTTAAGTTACCTTCACAGAATGGTCCAGTTATGACGCCATTTTGGCCTGAGAGTCTTGAATCCTGTGAGCGCCATGGCTATCTGCCTTTTTTTGTTATTGATGCAGGTCATATAAAAGTGTACATTGTGCCCGACAAACATCTTATCATTGTTAACTCTGTGAATTGTCATTCACACAGCTGTCGCTGTGAACCCTCAGTAATGCCCCTAGCCCCAATGATACAATATATATGTAGTGTTTGGCATATATCTATTTGCTACTTGCATACACAATAAGCATGACATACAACTGCAAATATGGAAAAATCAAACTTCTGTTTAATACCATGTTGTCAATGGCAACAAAACTTCCACCAGAGTCACAGTTTTGTTGAGGTACAGTTCCATCACAGTTAAGTCATACCTTTGTTAGCAAAAAAAAAAGCAATTAAAGCATCTCCCCAAAAACTCGATTTGTGCTTGGAAGTTTTAAAATGTTCACCTGATCTTTACAAGCTATCAGCAACTTCAGTAACCTTGAAGAAAACTGCTTTAGCAATTTTCTTGCACTATACTGAACACTTCCCGACTCTCTCAACAACATGTACACAAAGTAGAACAAGACGCCCTCTTGATCGCAGTAAACATCATCTTCGTGAAGCAAGGGTGGAAGACTTTGGACAGATGGGCAGCGAAGAAACAACTGCAGCAGTCCACTTGATGCACCAAACAGTGAGGCTGGTGCGCTCTGAAGTATATACTGCCACGCACAGATGAATGCTGGTTTGGACCACAACAGCGGATGGCCACCCAGCATGGGCAAAACACGGCAAATGACATCAGTTGCACCAGCACTAATGGCAGCTGACAGAAATGCTTCCCAAGTTGGCGCTGCCTGCACATGATACTCAATGCAGAGGTTGCCCACCAACTCTAGTGCCACAGTGTTGTGGTTATGTAACTGGAGGGCTGCACTGACAATTTCAGAGGCACCATCTGCATCAAGACCCGAAGACGGGAGTGGTATGCCAAGCTGTTGTAATCTGGCTTTGTAAGACAAAGCTCTCAATTCCTCCAGGTTGGATACACCGCTATTCTGCGGCATATTAAGAAGAGTGGGATCCGAGATTCCGAAACCAGCTAGCATGCACATCGTGGCGAGGACACGTGGTCTCAGCCCAACAAAGCCATCACTCACTGATGCGATGCAAGAAAGCACTTCCTTCATCTGCTCTGGAATATGCTGCATTAGATGAACAATGGTGATGAAACCTGCAAATCTTTTTGCACTGCCCACATGACTCGCCTGCAAATAAGGTTCCAAGGTACTTTCATCACCAGTATATTCAGAGGCCTGGAACCCTAGCCACCGTGTTACAGATTTCTCAAGGAGACTGGAAAAGTCTACCGAGACGACATCATCAGTCGCAGCAATCTGGTTTATGCAGCTGTAAAGTACTGATGTATCAGAAAAAACAAGGTGCCACCTTGTGTCCTCCAGCAATGCAGCTACAAGGTCTGTTGTTTTGCCACAGAGTGCCAAGTACGAAGAAGAGTTCAAACTGTGCTGCTTGAGTAGTTGTTCATTTCGTTGCTTTATGTACTTCCTCCTAAATTTCATCTTTGCATCACTCACTTTAGATTTCACCTCACCAGATACAAAAAATGCATCAGGCAATGTAGCACACTCCTTAGCTACACTCGTGGCTGTTGGGCCTTTTGGCAAGTTCTCTAGAAGATTCATCAGGCATGCAACAGCCTTGTCCTTCTTGTTCATCTGCGCTATCAGTCTCTTGACACTTGAAAGAAATGCTACATCTAGTATGTTTCCCTTATGCTTTTGTGCACTCCATATACGAATGGCATTATCCACAGCAATGAACCGGATGTCATCCTTATTCAGCCTAAGTGTGTCTGCAACATTCAGCCATGCATCCGCAGTTTCAGGGTGCAACTCATTGGTGATGAAGTGCCACAATGATGACTTAAGCAAATGGCGAAATGGTAGTCTTGATTGCATGAGAGACGAAATCTCAGCCACCGGATATTCTTCACACCACAAGTCCATTTCCTGTTCTGAAGGAGGGCTGTACCTTTCATAGGACTCAAGGAAGTGCAGTATTTCAATTTCCCTCTGAACATCGCTGTCTGGTCCTTCTTCAATGGCTCTTATGTAGTCATAGCCAAATCGCAAAACTTCATAGTGGTATGGGTTTACCTTGGCTAGAGTCTTCATGAGAACCTTTTGCACCGACACTTTGGGCATTTGTTCAAGCACATGAGAAGCCTCTGCTAGTATTTGTGGCAGGCTCCAGCCCTCAGTACAAGGGTCTTCTGCTTGAGTACACAGGAGGAACTCAAGCCTTCGAGAAAGGGATACCTCTATGTTTATGTTAAAGGAAGTGCAGTAACTCATGAGGCCATCAACATCAATCAACAGAGACTTTTCCATTTGCTCAAGAACAGACATTAAGATGGCAGGGTTCTGGTTTGTCATTGCATCTGCAAAAGAAATGTCAGCTTTAGCCAACTTCTGGCACCAGTAGGCACCTTTCACGAGAGCTCGAAATGCAGATTTCTGGGCTGAGTCACTGCATACTTCAAAACCGACAGTAGCAACAGTTTTAAGCAATCTGAAGTTGCTGTTGCACTGACCAAGAAGCTTCTTCAACGTTGCAAGTGCCTTTCGAGGTTGCAGGTTGCACAGCAAGCCCTTCAAGAAAGGCATGTCGGCATGTTTTCTAGCTGAAGCCCTGGTCACGATTGAAATTGTATTTTTGCTGATATGGTGTTCAGCAACTTCTTGAAGTGCTTTGTGCACTGAATGTTGCTGTGGGATATCAAGAAACATCTGGAAAACTGTAGCAACCACAGACAGGCAAAGCTCATCTTGAGACCTCTGGCTAAGATACTGGCAGGTTGCTTGCAAATGGAGCTTCACTTCTTCAAGAAGTTCTGCGTGCTGCTTGTCTAGGAAGTTCCACACAGATTTTCCAAGAGCAGCTAAGTGCATCAGCATTTGCTTCTTGTCCAGTGCATACCCGTGCCTACTGTGCAAAAAATTCTGTTCCTTGGTCGAGCATACACATGCAGAAACAGTTGAAGAATGATCAACACCGCTGAGCGGAACTGAGGCTTGCACTAAAATGTCTGCCCAAAGAGCGACATTTGTACACTTCTTGACATTGTTAACTCCGGATGCCAGTCCTACACGGGAAGCGATCTTGTGCACGTTAGTAGCTATGTGCGACACATCTTCACACTGACAAAATATCAGGGGCAAGATAACAAGTATAGTTTCTCGGATGTTGTGAAGTTCCAGCAGGCAAGTGCACAGTGAGTCCACCATGTCATCTCGTTTAAGCTCAAGCACCAAAGTGAGCATGACCTCTATGGCAGACTGCGAATCAAGTTTCAAGACCCCAGCAAGGTAAAGCGCCTTTCTACAGATATTCTTACATGTGTCTTGACCTTGTGCGGGTTCACTCAACAAGACTTTCTGGAAGCCTTGCTTCAAGACTTCATGCTTGTCACTTTCACAACAGAGCTCAGCGGCAGAAACAGTGATGCCAAAGTCCCTTCTCAGCACCATTCCCTGGCGCACCTGACGGTGCAGTGTATCATAATCGAAGGCACTAGCACTTGAAGTCTGCTGCAAGACACTCAGTAAGTATTGCCAGCATTCCATAAGGCCAGCAGTTTTCACCTTCGAGTATATATTGTGACGTTTCAAGAGTAGCTCTGCAAATGCTGACAGTCTGGGAGCAACTTCAAGGAATAGCTCCTGTGGGACACTCTGCAAGACCTCAGCAAATCTATCAATGTCAGCTTTTACATAAGCCATTTGCAGGTAAAGCAAAAAGACATCAATTTCCGACATGTCACCTAAGTTCTTGGCGACAGTGAGAGCATCCTGCAACGCTTCTTGCTTTTCAGAAAGCAAAATGCATCTTACCAGCGTACTAGTATTGCTGAGTGTCATTGATCGGAACAAGTTGACATCATAGCTCAACAGAATTGTTTTAGCCTGCATTCGCTTCCTCTCGTAGTCAATCTCTCTGGCAGCTGAGCCTCTCAGCAAGGAACCATGATCTGCAAGCCCTTCAATACTTTCACTCCATGGCACATGTGCATGGCTGAGGATCTTCTTCACAGCCACAAGCCAACAATGAGGGTGGTCAATAAGTGCTGCTAAGGCAACCATCTTGTCTTCCAGAAGCTCATCATGCATCAAACTGGCACCTTTGTAGCAAAGCACTTGGTCAACATAGGACTGCAGCACATTTGAAATGTCCAACCCACTGGTTTCAACAAATTGTATCAGAAATCCTTGCACGAGTGATGTAACTTGCTGCTTTGTAATGGCTTCATCGAGGATTGCAAATGCCACCTCCTGCTTGTCAGTGTTTTGCAGCTCTTGCAGGGTGAGACAACACTTGTATTTGCTCCACAGAACTTCAAGGTTCTGGAGATCCAAGGAGAGACGGTACAGCTTGCTCAATGCACTTGTCTTGTCCCTTATTCTTTTTGGCGCACCATGCACGACCAGCCAAGTTTTCAATGGCAAACAGTCTGCCATTGCGCTGGTCATTTGAAAATGATCCAAGACAACCTTTACAAGTCCCAAGGCTCCAGAGGGCCAGAGCGACTTATTGCTGACTTCCATCCGCAGAACTCTATCTACAATCCACTGGCAGATGCATTCAAGGCTCTCAGGCAATGACTCAAACATTAGAGGCAGAAAGCTGCCTTTAAGCCACTGTAAAAGGGAGGAGAGCTCCGCGGTCATTGGAATGGCATCTAAAAGATGCTCTACAACATCACAGCTCAAGCCTCCCAAGAACTCATCCTGATGGCGCTCCCAAATGAAAAATCCTGCAGGCATGTGATCATCTCTGAAAAGGACACAAATTTCCTGGATGAGGTCAGCTTGTGAAAATGCAAACCAGTCACTTTTAAAGTCACTGTCACACAGAAATCTGAATGTGGTAGCTCTGTTCAGTAGCAACATAATCTGAGCAGATAAACTATCACGCTCCTCAATGTCACAATCTTCTGCAGACGATACATGTCCTTGCAAGAAGAGTAACAGCTTAGATGCAACAGTAGGTGAGGCAACAGGTGTCTCAATGCAGCACCTAGCTGCTTGTAGGACATCCGGAAGCATCTTCACCAAGTTGAAAACTTCATGTACCAGTTTAAGTTCATCCTCTTCATCCATCGATGCATCTGTCAGCGTGGTACTCAGATTCTTGAGGATGTACAGAAGGTGGTGCCAGTGTACTTCTTCAACAGAGAGGTTCAACAGCTTTGCAAATTCTTCAGCCTCTGCAAACTTGTTTTTGTTGATCAATTTCATCAAATGATTTTCTGGGAGTGCCTCGCTGATCGTCCGAACTCTAAGCTCAGTTAAAGTTTCTTCATTATCACTAAAGCCTTCAACTATCCAGAAATTTTCTAAAGAGTCACAAAATGCCATCATGTGGCAGGTCTCGTTAACTTCCAATGCATACAGCATGGAAAAGTCAGGGAAGCTGTAGATCTCTAGTCTTCTGGTTGAAGTTTCAGAAATAGCTGTGAGCACCGCTATTCTGCATTCTAGCTCAGGTCCACGCTCGGTTTTGGAGGCGGCTTCTTCGCAGAAAACAAAGTCCGCAACAGTCTTTTCTGACCAAATGTCTTTGATAAGGAATGTCTTCAAGCAGATGGTGACGAGACGGCTGCCTTCAGTGAGAGTAAGCAGAGTGCAGAGGCTGTCTACTACAACCATTTTACGAACCTGTTCGCCAGCAATGTCATTAAGGATGCGATAAGCCGAACTGTTGGCGTCCATGGGAATGCAGCAAACAGCTCCTTGTCCACCAGTGACCAACAAATCGTCATCCAACACACAGGCGCTAGCCATTGACACCAAAGAAAGCATAAAATCATTTCGTCCCGGGTGTTGGTTAACGTCGACAATACGGATATGGAGCGGCGACAAGTCTGGCTGGTCCGCTGATGCGAGCTGCGCGATCACGGCGTTGCTGATTGTGGCTGTTATGACATGGTGTCCCGTTAGCACGCACACGGTGTAGCTGTCACCGTTCTTCTTCACGTCCACGGAACGAAATAGTGCAGCGGTATCGTCATTTTCCGTGCTAGGAACTGGTAGCTTGACGATGGACTGTGCAGACTCGACGGTGAATATGTGGAGGTTGGCACTTCTTTCCGCAACAATGAGAAGTCCATCCAGCACGTCGCTGCACAAAGCGACGGCATCGACGGCAGCGTCGAAACGCGTAGAGAAGAGGAAGCTACCATGCTTGAATACGTTGACAACATCGTCAATCGCAACCGCAAGATGCTTCTGCGAAACAACGCCCTTGACAGCTGGGTTCACTGCGACGCCAGGCGAGTCCGCACAAATTGTAAACTGCGTACGGACCTCGTATAGTTGAGATCCAGCTTTCTCCTCATTGCGTTGACCAAAGACTGTGGTTTCACCGTCAAAATTAGCGCATATGGTAGCCCACATCATTCTAAACTTTCATCGTACCGGCATAGAGTGTAGCCAGTGTAGCCATAGAATAGAACGTTCGTTGCGTTTGTCCCTTCAACATTTTGGCGCGACAGCGAAATGATACTGATGACAATGGAGATGTGTTAAAAAGAAATTTCACACTTATCGCTGCTCTATTTCTGTTAAAGTTGTGCAGAAAAATTTCATTCAGTTTGTTTATTTCTTTTTTTTTAAAAGACGCATAGTTGCTTACGTCTGCGCCACTAGCAGTGAGCGTTGTTCATTGAAACACGGCGGCTATGACGTTTCTTGATCGCTTTCGGCGTCTGCAGTACGACAAAGCACAACCTTCGAGATTAGTTTTTATTGATTGCTGAGGTTGCCATGCATGCAACGTGCATATTTCGCTTAATCTGTTATTGCTCAAGCTTAGCAGAAATGCCGCTTTTTATGGTCCAGATCGTTTAGTATAATTATTGGAACTGTTACTTCTCTGGTTTGTCAAGATCAAATTTTGAATTTGCCACCTTCAGCAATAACGTTGGTAGAGTCACTCTAACGTTGGTCGGCACTCGGCACGGAACAGTAAAGTTTGTATTAGAGTGAACTAGATAGGGCACTATAGTTTGTATGGGTGTTCTGTGGTAAGGCCGGTTCGATTCGCCTGCACCAATGTGAACCAGTTCACGGCGGTTCACGAGAAGTTCAGAAATTGTGCAGCTCGATTTCTGCGGCGCAGGCACAGCGCGACACGCAAAACGAATGTCAAGTTGCAGACGCGGTGCAGGCGTTATGTTATGTCCGAATGTGCATGGAGTGCCTAAGTTTGAGAGGTCCTAAACTGCAGATATGTTCGGCTTCTGGGGCGTAAATACGCACCACACTTGCGTATATACATCAGACTTGCATAAGCGGGGTTTTAACGGCGCTCGCGCCCGTGTGCTGCTTCGTCTGCTGCGCTGCAGCTTCGTACATGTATACAATTAACATATCACATGGGAGTGCCTGGAAAGGCCTTCACATATTACTAGCCCGTACATAACATCACAACCACTCATGTTAAATAGGCAGTGGGAGGCATGGCTTGCGGACCACGGAAAGGAGAGCCAAGTGGCTCTCCTGGACCAAGCCCAGCGAGCCGCTCGCGCCAGTGGAGCCTTGGACTAAGGGCCCAACCACACTCGCCTAATTTTCTTTAAATAAAGTTTATTCCTCCTGCTCCTCGTACATGTACGCCTGCACCAAGGCGGCACCGACGGTGGAGTGGGTGCAGCAAAATCGTGAACCAGCCCTGCACCGTTCCTGCACCTTTTAAAACGAACGGCGTGGTTCAGCGCGCGCCACTGCTGCACCGCTGAAACCAACTGTTTTATTAGGCATGCGTAGAACCGCAGGAACACTGTGTAATGGTTTTCTGGTTTCATGCCACTTGTTCCAACAAAGCGTTTTCTCAACGGTACAACCGTACAAGGATGCGTCACTGATAAATCTATCATTGTTTTTCTTAATGTGGTAGGCTTCTCTTATTTCCCTTGCATTTGTGTTCTTACTTTTCCAAGAACACGACGCCTTCACCCGAGCATCTTCCGTTTGATCTAGACGTGGGCCTGTGTGCCTAGGAGTAGAACAAAGACAGAAAATCAGCTAAGACAACTATTTCATTTACGAAAGCCAAAACTACCACCAAAGATTCTGCAAGAAAGATTGGTACAAAGCCTTGAAGATGAAGGGAAAATTACCAGTTGAGAATAGGACAGAATATACCAATACCACGTATACTTTTGCCACATCTCACTTTTCTTCTGTGAAGAAAATGCAAGAACAGCGACGAGGGGTTCTATGAACAGGTAATGGTGGTAATGTGTGGTGTGTTATGTTGCAAGGTCCACTTGTCATTTTCACATTGCTTTCATCAGTGCCGCAGTTGCAGATGATGACCGTTTCTCATTTACAGCAAGAAATATAACTCCAAGGAAACTGCATATGCAGGTTAACGTATGTAGCTTCCTAGAACGATTAACCCTTTATTTTCCACACGAATACAGATAGCCTGCCTTATTTCAGCGAAAAAGCGACACAAGTCGCATAAGCAACTGTGTGCTATATATGTAGTGGCCTGAAAAATGCGATCGACATAAAATTCATGAGCTCTGGCTGAGAAAGAGTGAAGTGCTTGAGAACATTGCTGTTTGCACCGTTCACACATATAATACAGCATAGTAGGAGTTGACATGTTCCCCTCAATGCTGGTGAGTTAAGATTGACGTTAGGTGGATGTCGTGGGATCGCATTACAAAAGGCAAGATGGCGACGATGATTGCTATGAGTTACCTGTTTATTAGGTATATTGGATATCAAGCGATAGAAAGGAAAAGATATTACATAAATTTCCAAAGACTGATTCATTAATTCATGGAGTTTAGCTTCCCAAAGCAATTCTGGGGCTATAACCCTGAATTGGGGCTATTATCCTAAGCCCTCCGCTGTAGTGGAGGGCTCACGGTAAATTCTGACCACCTAGGGTTTTTTAAAGTGCACTTGTACCCAAGTACACAAGCGTCAATTTTGCATTTCGCCTCCATAAGAATGCGGCCGCTGTGGCCAGGAATTGCTATTGTGACCTCATGCTCAGCTGTTGAACGCCAAAGGCAGTAGCGCACCCAGGATCTCT
The DNA here is from genome assembly GCF_013339745.2 of Dermacentor silvarum. NCBI lineage: Eukaryota > Metazoa > Arthropoda > Arachnida > Ixodida > Ixodidae > Dermacentor > Dermacentor silvarum. Next base: position 183,182,580 of record NC_051155.1, on the reverse strand, counting down.
GCCAGGGGGGGGGGGGGGTGCATTTTTGTGGTTGGGGGGGGGGGCAGGAAGCAAGCACTTTGCATAATATGCAATTTCCTTGCTTTAGCCAGAGGAATCCAACAGCAAATAAAATGCCTAATAATTATTATAATATAATGACACCAAGGATGATGACGATGCTTATCTCTACAGCGTTTTACTCAAAGTAATTTAAGAGTGAATGAATAAACACAAGACAGTGATAGAGAGTTTTTGTTAATCAGGAAAATTCGACCTCAAGCCACCACCTGAATTGTAATGACAATGTGAACAGAGCACTGAAGGTACACGTTGGACTGGTGGGGCTGGACGCGTGGGGGGAGGGGGATTAACTTGGCCTCGGGGGGGGATACAACACCCGGACACTCCCCCCCCCCCCCTACCCTTCGTTGCGCCACTGGCCAAGGGCCACTGCGGTTAGGTTAAATTTCCAAGGACTATAGGAGCCATGAGAAAATTTGATTTAATCCGAATCTACCTTCCAATGCTAGATTCGGATACTTAACAAGCCCCCAGTCATCACTCTCCCCCCATTGGTTGTCCTAACACACTGCGGTGCAAGCAGTGTGTTACACATACCGGGGCTGCACAGTGACAATGTCTGTATGTAGTTGCACAGCCTTGAGGCCACTATCATAAATTCTTGCTGTGCACAAGCGTCTTGTTTTGGAACTTCATGAGAAAAAGCCCTCAAAGGAAAACATTTGCACACTTGTTTTTGGAGTCCTTGGATGTCTGGGCTGCCTACGGACTGTGTTTTTGTGGACTGTTTTCAACAAGAGGTGCAGTGTGAGGCAATGGCTTATCTCCAAAGCAACGACACCGATTTCATGAACCGAACCATGGAAGTTGCACCTGAACTCATTCACTTGTGCACTGTCCATAAACCACGGCACCCCTCATGGCTATAATTCTCCTTCGACAGTCATTGCACTTGTAACTGTCCTCGGAAACGGCGCTCAAACTCCACTGCAAAAAATGTGTGTAGTGTTGCACATGCTGTTGTAACAGGAGTCTCCACTGCTTCTAGCTTTCTGCTGTCACCATTCCTGCGCTTATTGTACGAGTGATAAAATGAGGTGACTGTTTCAGTCAGTACTTATGTGTACTTTCATCGTTGTGGTTCACAAAAGCAATCCTAGGATTCAATCATACCTTAAACACTTCATTTATTCTGCACACAACAGCTTGGGAAACATTTTTCAAGGGACACTAAATGTAAACAGTAAAACATCTTCCGGATTGCAGATTACTCTTCCAAAACCCCCATTTGTATTCTTTCAGTACAGAAGGATGGATCATTTGTGGCACAAAAGAAACCCATGCTTCCAGCTCTTAAATTTCATGCCTGAACTCTTGGCACATATTTCATGTTATTTTTGCATTCACACCCTTTCTGTGTAAGAAAAGTCTATAAAATTTGTCACATTGCTTCTGCTTACATTTAAATGAAGCACCCTCTAGCAGGTGCTGCAAAAATTTTACGATGTCACAAGGAGCTGGAGTAGGAATTCCGAAATGGCTTCGGTCACCTGTCTTTCCTTTCTGCATCCCTTTTGCAAATATACCTGAGAGCAGAACTTTTATAAGCCAAACTTTTAGATAAAATTTCTATCTAAAAGTTTGGCTTATAAAAGTTCTGCTCACAATATATTTGCAATTGTGGGAGTGTAATCCAGCTTTAGCTTAATATTTCTTTTCAGTGTCTCTGTAAATGTGCCAGAAAGAGAAGCTCGGCAAGCAACATTTACAGCCACACACTCACAGGTGCATAAAGGAAGCCAGGTTTACAGGTCCCGGCACTTGTAATCTAAGCACACTCTTTAAACATTAGAATGTATGAGGAATGTGAACACACAATGCACGTTTAAAGGAGAGCAGTCATTGCTGTAGTACCTACAAGAGATGAAACATAACAGAGCTCTTTTCTCGGAAACACTAAAGCACTGCCAACCATCTTCCAGACAGCCGCATCTAAGTACACTAGTCCAACAACAGAATGTACGAGGATTGTGAATGCACAATACATGTTTAAAAGATGGCAGTTTTATTGCACTAGTGCCTATAGAAATTACATTTAACAGAGCTTTTCCCTAAAAAGAACTAAAGAACCAGCTTCCATACAGCCGCATCACTTAAAGAATAGTGACCTGCATTATTCTTAAGTGCTCAGAAAAGCCTGTCCAGCAAAATCACACTGCGTGCCAGAAGGACTAGCATCAAAGTGCCCCGAAGTTGAGCATACAGCTTTTAGCTCAATCAGCATACACATATTCAGCATGTATGTATATATATAGATATATATATATATATTAATAGATCTTGGCGTTGAGCGCGGGAGTTGGACGACGTTGAGGACAGACAATGGAAAGGCGAGCTATCGGAAAGACATTCTTCTTGCCGCGGGCTGCAGCGTCCGATTTGCTGCTGGCCAGAACGCTGATTCTTTTACTGTTATTTTGCTTATTCTACTCCTGTACATAATGTAAATAAACCTTCAGTTCCCTAAGTCGTCCTCAACGTCGTCCAACTCCCGCACTCAATGGCAAGATCTAATAATATATGTGGAAAATACATGATACTATCTGGAAATAAGACGACCAGCCATCTTATACAGATATTGGAATTGGCATGGAAGAGCAAACAAAACAAACATTAAGCTGAAGCGCAACATCCCAGCCGAGTGTGTTTAACTGCTAGTGGACAAGTTTAAAATAGTATTGCACATGCTACAAGCACCAACTTTGAAGAGGGAAACAGTGGTGTTCCAAGGTGCAGGCCACCCACGGTACTGGATATTGTGATGGCGACATAAATGATTTTTAACTGTGTAAGCAACTTTTCCTAGCTTTGTGCGGAGTTGCTTCAGAGGTAGCCAAGGGGAGTGCGATGTGGTGAGCAGTGTTGTTTTAGGTACCACATACTCTAGTAATGCATGTGCTTGGATCAAGACGGTTATTCTAGTCGTGCGTATTTTCAAAAATAGGTTCTCACTGCTTTCAGACATTTTAATGCTGTTGAAATGCATAAAACTGCTGCCACTCCTTTCACCACGAGAGAGTCACAGAATGAAGTAAGCATATAACATGCACAAAATACCAAGAACTCCATGCTTGAAAATGAATTGCATTATATCTATGGTATAAAAACTTATTGATATACTATTCAAGAATAGACTAGGTTATAATTCCCACCAGACGTTGAATGTGCACATGTGTTTAATTGCCGACTGCCATGAGGAATTGTTTCACATCGGGTACATACAGAGAAGCTTTGCCCTGCGTCCTAGATGCCTGTTCTACAAGACATATTTACGCTTTTGAGTGAGCAACAATGGGGGTTCATTTATGGAGGGGTTCATTTATGGAATGTTTCAACAATGATTCATAGCATGAAACTTGACAGCCCACATATGGCAACGGATTCCACATGTTGCTTGATACTCATGACAATGACAGTGCATTTTTGTTTCTTCTGTTAAGGCAGCTGCCATCTTTAAGGTTAAAGTATAATTCTGTTTGAACCACATGAATCCACCCAATGCTGATGCACTACTTCACTGGCTTTTACACAGAAAGAGGTCTGGCAATTCATACAGCATTGGGCATTGCATGGTCAACATACTTCTAGTGGCACAGAATGTGCTAGGTAAATGACCTTAAAGATAAGAGAATGGTTTTGACAGTAAATACAAGAAGCAGGTCACACAGGGTTGGGAGCATGACAAGTGGAGATAATATGGCCAGATGGCATGCACCACTAAAATCAAGCAGCCAATTCATCCAAATTCCTTGAAAAAAAAAAAAAAATCAGGTTTCAGAATGAGAGAGTGCACGTCACAAAATATGTATAGAGAACACACGATGTAGTTAACATAGCTTTTTAAACAGGCCAAACAGTTGATATAAAGGTGCGAGGTGGTTGTGAACAAAATGTTGACTGCCTTGTCACAGAACCATGACAAAAGTTTAAAACATAGCGGAAATTTCCGCAGTGATCACTAATCACTGAATACAAATATAAACACTTAATTCAGCCATTCAGCACAACCAGTTGAACATACAGTAAAGTCTATAAGTGAGGGCAGGACAGTGCCATGAAATGAATTTCCACCGATGTCATGTAATGACTAAAACCAAAATATTACTCACTGGAAAGCTTAAGCACATAACAGTAGATCCAGTTTTTCCAGTGCAATTCAGAATGAAGGGACAACAGCTAATGAGTGCACCAGGATACACCAACACCATCATGAATGGAAACAGCAAGAACAAAATTCAATTCACCTAGTTCTACCGCGTTCTTATCCACCCTTACAGAGTGGTCAATTTGGGTCATAATGCAGGAAGGATGTCACTCGGGCAAATGATGACGCCCCAAAAGGAATAGAAGTGGAATAGAATCATTATATTCAGGCCTGGTAGTATTATCCGGTAGGTTTGAACATAGTTAAAGCCCCTAAACCACCGACGAAATTTTTTTTTTTACATACTTTAAGTAAGCACAGTGTACTGTGATGGTCATCTTTTGTGAATATAGCAGCGCTGTCCGCTGCGGAGAAGCTACAAATTTGAAAAACAATCCCGTGCTCCTCTCCGGGTTTTTCCTGTTCCTTCTTCGCACATTGTGACGCCAGCAGGGTGTTGTGCACGACGTCGCCACTGTAAAAGCTGTTGGTTGGTCAACCAACGAGGGATGGTAGGCACTAATATGACAAGAGCCAGCTATGTGTTCTGAGAATGGATAAGGGTTTACCCACTGTGTGCCACGGAACATTTTATTTTTGCTACATTGGGGTGGATGTCTCATCTTCCCTTTAATTAGGAACATTTTATGGAACTTCCATTCAGTTGGTGCAGCGCAAAGGGTGATTAGGGGCAGACAGTGGAGGAGCCTTGGTTCTGGTGTGTTGACACGGCCAGACCCATAGCTTTCGCTGCACTGCATGGAGTTGGTGAGAGTTTGCGGTGAAGAGAGAGCGCCAGTGGGGAGGGTAGTGGAGGTGAGCGAGATACCATGGCAGCTGCATAGTCATTCATCAAATAACTGTAACTTTGCTATTACAGCATAATTTCAAAAATTTATTGCGGCTGTATGTTTGTTGCAGACTGGTATACAGCTGCCACTATGTAACAAATTTTTAAGCTAGAGTGGTTTAGGGGCCCTTTAGGAAAATTTACAAGCAAGATAGGGTCAGAATTGTGGTGGAAACAGCATCTGGATTTGTCCAACAATGCTCCAGCACGCAGTATCTTGTTTGTACAGCAGCTCAACACCTAATGTCACCCTGTCCAAACTTTACATGCTTCCCAAGAACCAATCCACATTTTAATGGAGCTTCTTTTCTGGCCATAAATGATGTAAAAAGAAAAAAAAAGAGAGAGAGCAGTGCTGCTCAAGATGTTGAAACGTCATGACCTGCTAAGGCGTGTCACTGAAAACATGCCATAACCATGTGGCGCCAACTCAACACTTTACCATCAAGAACATTAACAACCTAAAATAACATGCAGAGGGAGGTAAAGCCTTATTGTTATTGCATAAGCCCATTTAAAATATATTGTGTTTATATTATGAATATAGCTCACGTTACCTACCTCTTAATTGATTTCTCTCACTTTTTATTGGCTCTGAGGTAACGAACCTGAATATTCAATAGTACTTCATGAGAATCTGTTCAAATAGATAATGAAGCACATCACACAGATCTACACCGGGAATGCACTGGGAAGCCATCGATATGATTACTACCAGACACAAAAACATTTGAGGAAGTTATGATGGCGTAATTGATGCTACACAATGCCTATGACTGAGGCTGCCTCGGAGGAGCATATGGACAGCCAAGGAACTGATCTGCAATACGACCGGCCTCTCTCAGCCCACTAAGCAATGCACCGTGTACGGTTGCTGGATAATTGCGAATTGTGTGTTCACCAGCAAAGAACAAACGGGGCAGTGACTGTGGCTGTGAGGAGCCTGGAACCACAGAGGGCGGCGTCACAGGAGTTGCCAAGATGTCATAATCACTTCCAGAGGAGCCCGTGGCCACATAGGAATAAGAACCTCTTGACCACGGGTCAGCTCTCCAGCGGGTCACAACGGTTTCCTTAGGTTGTGGTACACTGCCAAAAATACCCTTCAGCACAGCCAGGCAGCGCCCCACAATGACATCATCACTGACGTTCTCCATGATCGCTGCTGCCTCACCAGCTACCAGTGCTAAAAGCACAGGTGCTCGGTAAAGGTTCCAGAAAAGGAAGAGTTCACCTCTGCTCGCTGTCGTGCTGCCAACATGTCCAAAAAGGTTGGCATTGGGATCCCAGAAGATACGGTCAAAGCAAAGCACCACCTTATTGAGATTGCCAAAACCTAGCCGCTGAATGGAACTAACTTTCCACTCTGGAAGAGGTGGAATGAACTGCACGGTGTTTGGTACATTAGGGTTGCCCTGCACTGCTTGCTTCATGACACCAAGTGGGAGTGTGCTAAGGACAGCGTCTGCTTTGAAGCTGATGAGACCACCGCTGCTCCGGGTGTTAGCAGCTAGCACTTCGACTCCCGTGCTCCCATGGCGGATCTGTTTGACAGCAGTGTTGAGCCGAATTTCAAGCCCTTCTGCAAGAGCAACAGGAACACATGAGTAACCATTACGTACGGTCAGATGCGCTCCAGTGAATTCAAAATCGTCGTCTTGATCCCAGTGCTTCAGTGACAGGTTGTTCAAAGGAGTGGCATTGGCGAACTCTAGGTTGGCAAAATGCCAGTCAAGGACTTGTCGATCGCGAGACGAGAGGTAGACGTCACTTGGTGGAGATGCCTCCAGCTCTTGCAGCTTGTCCTCTATCTCTTTCTGCTGCTCAACGAGCTGGTCCCATTCCCGGCAGGTACAAGTTAGTTCATGCTGTTTGCTTCGCAGCACAAACTCCTGCGTCACGTCACGCTGTGCCTTGGAAGAGGCAAGCTCCTTGTGCTGCTGGTGCAAGGCCTCAATGTGGTCTCGCAGCTGCAGCATGCGCTGTTGGTTTGTCTTAAGCTTCTCTTGCATCTCCAGTATAAGTTTCCAATGCTCAATCTGCTTTTCTTTTACATGTTTTTCTTGAAGTTTTATGACCCATTCCAACGCCTGGCCAAGGGACACTGGCTTGCCTTGTATATAGTTGAAATCAAGCTGGTGCGACAGGTAAGATGTTGCCTCAAGAAGCCGGTTAAACTCGCGCTCTACCATCTCATCTTTGTCTTTAGGCACAGTGGTGCCATTGGACTCGTAGAGCGGGCACTTCTGACGGATCCGATGCAGCTCCATCTTGATCTGCCGGCTCAGCACGGCCACAGGATTGCCGCCCAATCCCGTGACCACCATGGCGCCTAGGTCGGCAATGTAGTTGCCCTTGCGGAACGTAGCCACACGACCGCCGACTCGGTCTCGAGCCTCGAGCACGATCACCTCCATGCCGAATTGCTGGAGCTGTTGCGCCGCAGCTAGGCCCGAGATGCCGGCTCCTACGACAATGACCTTTCCGTGCTTCTTGGCCGGAGGCCCACGGATGCGTTCGTAGACGCCGAAGTTGATGAGCCCCTGGCGCTCCAGGTAGGCGTGTACACGCATCACGAAAGGCACGTCGCTGTTGTACGGTGGCTCGATTTGCGGAAGCGCGTTCTCGAATATAAGCTGCATCTTGGGGTTTTGCAGCCACAGCTGCAGCAGCCGGTTGCGGATGTGCAGGAATACCTTCTGTGTTTGCTGCGGGCCCTGGGCCACGTCTGGGAAGCAGGCCGCTTCCTGAGCCGTCATCTTGTCGAAAGGGAGACGGCTCTGGAAGGCGGCCCCTTCCAGCCCAGTCGGGTCCTCCATCTCGCTGTCCACGTCTTGCCCGTCGCCGCCGCCCTCGGAAGTTGTCGCCGCCGCTAAACGCTCGCCACGACGGTCACCTGCGCTGCCTAAGCGCGCCTGCTTGGCGTGCTGGCTGTTGCCGCTCTCGTCGTCCGACGCGTAGCTGGCGCCGTCGTCGCCGGGAGGTCCGGCTGTTCCGCCGGTGGCTTGCCTGTCGCCCATTTCCTTCGGATCGAGACGTGCCCGTCGCCTCCGTGTCGTGCGTCTACCTGTAGGGTCGTCGTCTCTGAGCTCGCTTCCAGCTGCCACTGCCTGATCGGCGGAGAACACTTCCTGGGGGCTGAGCCGTTTTCTGTCGTCCGAGGAACTCATTCTGAAAACCTCTAGCTGTTCCTGTCAGTTAAAATGAACTTTGGTTGTGGATGGCCTAGCCAGACGCCTGGTAGCTCGGTCGTTCATTCAAAAGCGCCCAAAGAATATGGTGAGAGCGATTACCGTAGTAGGTGCAGGACTCGGGGGAACGGACAATGTTGTGTCGGCGTCGATGTCGGCGTCGCGCGCACTCCTGCATTTCTAAGCAGCAGCTGCAGCTGGTGTTATTTCCAAGTTCGAGGCGGGGTGATTCAATGACAAAACATGAAAAGTGCGGCCCTTTGCTTTCTTTTTTTCTCTCATTTTGTCGAGAAGTCGATGGTCTTTGATACATTCATCCGGGCTCGCAACTGATGTTTCGGTTGGTTCAGTGTTGCATACCTTTGCACGGCTTCGACTTAAACGGACAAAACTTCGCCTCTTGACAGCGAGTCGACACTCGTTTTTAAACGTTTGTTTAAGCAGTGCAGATTTTTTTTTCACTGTATATGTAAAATATAACACACTGGCTGGCAAGCACATATTTTTCTTGCGCGGTCTAACTGGCGTATGATGTCCAAAATCAAAAACACCGTGTCTATGACGTGTTTTCGGTTCTCAACATTGCTTTTGCTACATTCAACCAGCTAAAGCACAGCCTTTAAGATGAGCACGTGAATGCGGCACAAGTCTCAGAGGCCACAAAATAATGTTACTTTTGAACTCAGTCAACAGATGGCGAGACCCACTCAGGAGGGGTAAAGCCCTTGATAATTTGAGAATTATCAAGGGGCTTTAAGGAGGGGTTATGATAATTCTAGGGGAAGCTCTTTGTTGTTTGAAGCCAGGACGGGAGTATTGCGGACTTGTACCGAGTCAAGTACCAAGGTACAACGTTGTGCGGTGCGTGTGGAGAGAAATTGGAAACGGCTAAACACCTCATACTTTTCTGTAAAGGGCTTAACCCTACAGTGCAAAGCAACGGGGATGATTTTTTTCAAAGCATTGGGGTTTAGGGACAGTGAAGACAAAATAGACTTTAAGCGGGTAGAAATAACCAAACGGAGGTTATCTGAGTGGTGGCTAAAATCAAGGCAGGGGTGAAATTTCACCCACCACAAAGTACAAATTATGTTAATAGTCACGGCTATGTGGCGTATGCCACCGCCCGATTTAACGGTACGGTGGTACGGTGGCTAGAACACGACGTAGTTCAGTAGGTCGTGGGCTAGAACACCGTATTAACGGGTTCAGCATCGTTCATCCATCCATCCATCGCGGGAAAAAAGAAAGAAAGAGGATCTGGGCGAGCGGGCTCAGTGTCGCATAGAGTTTCCGGGGGAAAATTGTATTGTAGCAAACTTTATGGTTTTCTGTGAATAGCTTCCACCTCTTATTCAGACGGCGAGTGGCGCAGCTTTCGTGAAAGTTCTGGTTGTTCCCGGAACACAAAATGCAAGGGAGTAGGCAGGGTAACGACTGAGAAGAACAAGGAGAGAGCGGGGAAAAAAGAAAGAGAAAGAAAGAAGGAAAGAAATTTGGAGAAACCGTCGATTCGTTCAATACTTGGCGGATCCCCCATTGTAGCTATCTGCCAGTTGGGCAGAGGAAGGTCAACAAACGCAAGAACATCTACGATGAATGTAAGCGAGTAACCGAACGCTTCTAGGAAGTTAAACACTTTATTGAAGCAATTACGCGCTTGAATGCGTGTATTTGTTGTAGCGAGAATGTTTAGGTAGCGTTTGATGTTTCATTGCGTCGTTATGTTGAGAATAGAGCCACTATGCATCGGCGCCGTTTTATCGGCGGTGAAAGACCAACCTCCGGCGATCAACTACCAACCATGAAAACGGGTGAAGGATCGAGCCAAGGAAAACTATTGGCATGAAGTAAACAATGGTAGCACTTGCACCCGTTTCGCCGAATCTCCGGTAGCCACCCTATCTCCGGTGGTGCTAGCGGGCTGTCCGTAGGGTGCGCGCTACCGTTGGGCGGTGACAAATAGTCAGTCAGAAACGTCCTGCGATTGATTATATGGTTTGTTACTCCGTGAAGCATGTGTAGTCACGAGTAAGTCAGATGATGCATCAAGCATGTTCTGTACAGAGTGAATAAATCTGAATAGACTTGGCAAACAGTTCATGGAACTGAAGCAACAATAACAGTATTGAAATCATATTCATCGGGTGCAACGCTCACACAGTGTGTCTGCTATGCTTTGTTGTTGCAGCAGGCAAGCTCCACCGAGGAGGAGGCCACTGCCGCCCGCGTGCCTCTCCCGACAGACCCACCCCATGTGTCCGTGGGCACAGAGCCGGGGACGAGCGACACTGCACGTAAGGCACTTTAACAGCAATTGCAATGCGAAGCCTTCAGAACAAAGTACTCTGTTGTGACCTTTTAAACAGGAAAAAATTATTTCACATAGTCACTTACAAAGAAACACAGCTAGTCCCTGCCATAATGTGACTGTGCAAGACGAAACTATATTCTGTTTGACTTGTAACCACTTGTAATGCAGCTTCTGTAGCGTTCAAGTTGTGTAGAAATTAATATTGGTGCAGCATTTTGTAGTGCTGTGGTGTCGCTTTATTTATCTATCCAAATGTAAGGCTTATATTGCCTACAGTTTGTTGCCGGGAATAGTTTCCACCTATGATAATGAACCAGTGAATGTTCAACGTAGAAGGGCACAACAAATTTTTTTATCCTCTTTGCCCATTTAATTTTTAAGAACCATCAGCTCAGCAGGAGCCACTAGAGGATGCGGCCTGCAGGGCAGCATCTGAAAACGCCAGGCAGGGGCAGCTGGCGGAGGCAGCAAATGTGGAGGCAGTCAGGTTCCACCGGATGCTGCTTGATCAAAACAGGCAGGTACGTACAACTCGTCCAGGTTTGACCTTTTTTTAAGAGGGGATTAGTGTGCAGGTTAATGTAACTTACAACCTGATTATTCATGAGTGGCATCTGCATTCATTGGGCTCAAGTGTTCATTGGTTCGTGTACTTATGTATCCTCTGTGAGATGCTTTCTCATTCTGTTACTTCGCAAGTTACAAAACATTTCCATGGTTGCATGTGCCACCACAGCATGTTCATCTTTTGTAGGTAAATTCAGCTTATCGCCGACATTGACTTCTTAGTGACAAACGTGGCTTGGTAGCATTTTCTGTCTTTCAACATGTTTGTAACATAACAGATCATATACAGTTTGTACTTCAACTTCTCACATCATATGCATACATTATCACTGCCCTCTAGAGTAACCGAGCTGAAAGTGTAACCCTTGCAAACACTGTGAAACGAAAAATGTAATTTCTTCTTATCCTGTAGCTACAGTGTGTGCACTTTTTTTGCAGCATCATCAACAACTGGTGGAGGAGCTGAGGGCCTCCCGCGCGGTGCAGCAGCAGCTGGCGGTGGAGATGAGGGGCTTGCGGGAGGCGACCGCCCTCATCGCAGCCACCTTGCGCCAGCTCGTGGCTGCCATCGCCCATGGCCTTCGTGAGCCGCCTCAGCCGTAGTGGTGACAGATGGCACCATTACATGTTTTTTTAATATGCTGTGACTTTTTCGTTTAATATGTTGCATTTCGCAGAATGTATAATTTATTGTATTTTTTTTTGTGATGCGTAGTTTCACTTGCTGAGCAAGTTTGTCTCAGTGAGAATGGCAGTGAGTGAACTGTATGTCTAATGCTTCATCCTTTTAGTTAGGTGTGTGTGCTTTCGTTTTGCTGTTTATGCGCTATTTAAGTATTTGCTGCTTTTAAAGGAACATGTTGACTATGTGGTCACTTTTATTTTAGCCACAACAGTGTTTCACACACAAAAGCTGTGATATTGTATTGAAATCCACTGTTATAATTTTCATGCTATATGTATGTCATGTTTCCAATTTCAATTTTTTTTGCCCTATGGAAGGCACAAGTAGCCATATTATTATTTCTTTTAGCAACAAGTGCGTGTTACTTGCAAAAGTTATTGTGATATATTAGGTTACCATATCAGTGATAGCAATGTAATCTTGTTCCCATTGTTGTAGAGAACAATTTTTGATACACCCAATGTAGCCATCGATGTAGCCATTGTTTTACAACATTCACTGCCAGGCTGTTCTTGTTGGAATTTTATATGGCAGATTATCAAAGTGCACAGTATTTTTTCACGTGTGTCATTCTTTAAAAGCGCGTGACTGCACTTTCACACTGGTGGTCTTATTATGGCACTAGTAATTAAATATAGCATCTATTTTGTGCTACAAACATGGCGGATGCATAACAGGCAAGACTTGCAACACCTTTTGTGCTGTGAAGTTGCTGGGTGAACGCGAATGGTTGTGGATGAGCCCAAAGAAAAACATTACCAAAGTCAGACATTTCTGTGATTTAATGTGTGCCAGGGGCCTTTCATAATGTATTAGATCCCATTTAGTGGAAACCGTACTATCACTTTGGCACCGAAAAATACCCTGTGTACATTGATTTGTATCATGATGACTGTTATTCGCTTTGAATAAACATGACACTGAAGATGTGTTGCAATTATTCATTTACTGTGGGGACGTGAAGAAACGAGTTTCAAGAGCATCACTGTCACTTGATATGACTATTTACAAATATATGTACAATTATACAACTATTTACAAATGAATACACATCCAAGGGAGCATCAGGTGCTTGACATGCCAGGCAATGTGTGTCAGCACGACTTGGCCTGTTGAAAAGAAACTGTGCGGAGGCTGTGTGGCAAAGCTGTGGAGGGACTGCAAGGTGTGCGAGAACAGTACATATGGTGGTGCGAAAAGTGTTGTGCTTTGCTGCAGCCCAAGCAGGAAGTGAGGAGACGAAGTCCAATATCCTCCCATGCACAGTGCAGACGGCGGTGACAGTGGCGGTGATGCCAGTAGATAAATGCATCAAGGTGACAGTAGCAGCAGCAGCAATTCAACCAGCAAAACTCCTGCTGCCCAGAGAAGTGGCTACAACATTCTGCTAATAACCACAATGTTGTCTATCCACAGCTACCAAGTGAAAGGATCATGTAGTGTCACAGTGGAATGATGCAATCATTTCCAGTAGTGACAGCTCATCTGTACAGGCTATGTGAAAGCAATGGTAGTAATTTAGCAGATTGTATAAAAAAACAGCACGCTATCCATTAATTGCCAATACGCCTTCACGTTGGTTCCTTCTCTTTATTAGGCATAGGTGCCTGACACTGCAGGCACGTTTACTGCTGCTGTCGGTGCTGCTGCCGATGCAGTCGCCTTCGCACCCTTCGCAGGTAGTGCTGGTGCTGCTGCCGTGTGGTTCCAAATAATCAAATTATATTGTCCCGGGCAGCACATCCTTTCAGATACATTATGTATGTGTGTTGCCTTCGCTCGGGGAACTCCCTGTGGGAGGGGGCCATCGTTTGCATCCTCACTGCTGCTGTTGCTGCTGTCATCATCATCAACCTCATCAAACACGCTGTCACCTTCATCAAGACACAAATTGTGCAACACTGCACATGCTGCAATGATGTTGGCTGCGCGGTCTGGTTCACAGTGGAAGGCACGGTACCTCTGAAGCCAGTGGAAGCGGCTCTTCAGAAGTCCAATGCAGCGCTCCACTACGGACTGCATGGAAGCGTGTGCAGTGTTGTACCTGCCTTCTGCAATGTGAGCGGGAGGATTGCCTGGGACCGGAGCCAGGAGCCATGGTTCCAGGGGGTAACTGCTGTCACCTGCATGAGCGTAAAAATGGTACCAAATCAAATGCGCATGGTTGAGCTAGTGAAGCATCAGTCATGTAACATACACCTACTACACAGAGGCTGTAATAAAATAATGTACAGACTGAGAACTTGATGCTGCTGTGATCAGTACAGACAACAATAGCTGGTGGTAAATAGTAAAATTCATATTAATAGCATCCAGCAAGGTGGCTGTTTGGCTGAGTTGTGGTCTGTATTCTCGAATGAATGTCAGTGTAAAAAATAATGGGGCAAGAAAAAGGTTCTGTGCTTCGTAATGTACACACCTAGTAAAAATTAGCTTGCAATACAGCAGTTAAATGTCATTTTGCTTCGCGCAGATACTCATTAAAAAAATGTCACATCCCGCCTATATGTCACCTATACTTAACACGCTGCTATAATATAAGCGATTAGGGCTTCTAACATTCTCTTACGGCTGGAGTACACATTATTGTGTGCTGCTAGGCAACTGTATGAATTTTTCCCTCTGCTCACCGAGGAGGTGCGCGCCGGCCTTGGCAAATGTGTCCCTCCTGGAACCGACGACGCAACCACGTCGTTCTCCAGACGTATGCGTCGTGATCTGACTCCGGTCGCAGAGCGTCGACGGCCAGAATCCGCATGCCTGCGTCGCAAATCTGACGAAAGCGTGCACAGATTCAGCCACGCGTTGCTATGAAGGGCAAATTAGACAAACATGACGATACTTACGAACATGCTGTTAAGGGCATAGAAGCCTTTGCGGCACATGTATGCCGCCTTGTTGTCGCCCTTCGGTGCGATGATGGTAATAAGGCTGCCGTCCACGCAGCCGATGACGCCGAGAATGCCGCCGCGTCGGAGGAACCCTTCTTTCACGGCCGCCTTTTCCTCCGACAGTCCTCGGGAAGTGGACCCACTTGTTGCGGGTCCCGGCGTGGACGATTGCCTCCGCCACGCGTCGTACGCACTTGCTGACCGCAGGCTGCGTCACGCCAATCGTCTCCTCGCTCCCTACGGACCCCTGAAAGCTGCCCGTCGCGAAGAAACGCAACGCGCACAACACTTGTCGCTCCACCGACAGCGCTGTTGATCGCACGCCTCCGAGCTCCTCCGCCCCTTCGTCGCACAGCCACCGCACAGTTTCCTTCCTCAGACGAAAGTGCTGCCGAAACACGCCGTCTGGCATGTAAAACGCGTCCTCGGCCTCCCTCCTTCCGCGCCTCCGCCCGAGCTGACGAGCCGCCGCCGCCAACACCAGCCAATGCCTCTTAAAAATCAATGCTGCCATTTTATTGCGATAGCAATTATATGGACACTTCAACCGGATTTCTGCTGTCGGCGTCGCCGTCGCCGTGAGGTTCCCTATAAATAAAATCTTCGCCGCGCGCCGTATGCCCGAGGGAAGCGTGCGGGGACGCGCGCTATCACGGAGAGCGAACGCACTCAATTTCCCACGCGCAAGCAAGGAAGCGGGAAGCCAGCGCCGGAGGGAGCGGGGGGGGGGGGGGGGGGGCGCACTTCGACTCTGCCAACAAC
Organism: Dermacentor silvarum; assembly: GCF_013339745.2. NCBI lineage: Eukaryota > Metazoa > Arthropoda > Arachnida > Ixodida > Ixodidae > Dermacentor > Dermacentor silvarum. The sequence goes on along the minus strand of NC_051155.1, from coordinate 183,167,113 downwards.
CGCGCTCGTCGCTCGCTCGCACCGTCGCTTATCTCCACACGGCTCTGACCTTTATGCGCCGTGCATTCGCCGCTCAGTTTCCGTTGAAGCGATAGACCGCACGTACCTTCGCCCGCTGCTGCGGCGTATGCGCTTGCTGCCAGCGTTTTGACAGTCGTTGTCTACAGTCATTCAGTGTGATCTATTCATGTTTGTTTGTGCGCGCTCACACCACGCTTGTTCAATCAGTTAGTAATAGTCGGCCCACATTTTCCAACGCACGCTACACATGCAATGCGGTCCGGGTCGGTAGTGCAGCGCTACAGGTGTGTCCCTTCGCACGCGCTGCCCACGGGAAGCTCTTCTCATCAACACCACCGTTTCACACGCGCCTTCTCGTGGTCATCGAGTCTCTCTTCATGTCGGTCTACTTACGCCGCAGCACACCTGCTTACTTAATCAGCTCATGTTTACTACCATTCATATTGCTACCAAAGCCGCTCACCTTACTTCGTATGCCATTGCTGTGTTGCTATCGCATTCATTGCTTCGCCCTTAGGGCGAATCAATGCTGCCATTTTTGATTCCAAACGGAACGGGGCACTCGACGGTTATTCCACGATGTTTCCTGTTTTGATCGGCCTAATTTAGCATAAGTAGTGCGTAAACGTCACTATGACGTGTCGGTTTTTGCGGTTTCTTGACGTCGCTTGACGCACCGGCTAAGTGGATGCGGCCTCAGAAATATGAGCCAATCAGCGAGCGGCGATTGTGGATTTGGAATCAAAACAGTATAGTGACCTGGTTAGCTTTAGTTAGCGTGACCTGGTTAGCTTTAGTTAGCTCAAGCAAACGTATCTATCTGCCAAGCCACCCAAGGCGACACCCCCTCTCTCTCTTTACTCCTCTACTCCCTCCCCCCCTTTTTATTCATGTTCAGTGCGACTAAAGATTAGTATTATTACACATTATTATTATTATTATTATTATTATTATTATTATTATTATTATTATTATTATTATTATTCTCTACGTGCATAGCAGTCTAGCATTCTGCCTATCTTTCCTTGATCTGTTCCCTCTTCATTAAGACGTCTATCTGAGAGCTATCTCTATATTGCACAGTTATGCCTCCGGTTCCATCAATCTTCCCTGTCTTTTTTGTTTCGCTTTTACTAAACGTAGCTTGCTTATCTCGACTGCTGACCATTGCTGCAGTAGACAGATGCCGCCTTTTGCAAATACTTGTTCCGGTATACTTTTCAGGCATCCAGCTCGGGCCTCAAGTAGCAAGACACTGCCCCTTTGTGTTATGTACACATTTTATTGCGATAGCAAATATATGGGCACTCCAAAGCGGATTTCTGCCGTCGCCGTCGCCGTGAGGTTCCGTATGACGTCAACGCCGCGCTCTGGATGCTGTATGTGCGAGTGAAAGGGGGCGAGGGACGCGCGCTTTCACGGGGAGCGAACAGACGTCGGAGAGCAAACGCGCGTTCTGCGCCGTGCTCCCTGAAGGGCTGCAGAATTAAGCGTCTCTTTCGTCCTTTACAATCACCATATATAGAGAGGAAACGCGACTTATTCCGTCGGGCGAAAGGCCGTGGGGGGACGGGAGGGGGGCGACGTTTAGCTGCGGCACCAAATGCTTATTTATATACAAAATGTCGCAGCTTCGCCCGGTAGGCGAAGCATCAATTGCAATAGCAAATTAGTAGAGAGCTATTCGGAGTGAGGATAGTAGTTTTATCGGCTGCATAAACTTGGACACATTCGCCTACTAACTGAACTAACAAGCGTGGTGTCAGCGCGCACAAGCAAACATGAATAGATCACACTGAATGACCGCAGACAACGACTGTCAAAACGCTGGCAGCAAGCGCATACGCCGCAGCAGCGGGCGAAGGTACGTGCGGTCTATCGCTTCAACGGAAACTGAGCGGCGAATGCACGGCGCATACAAAGGTCAGAGCCGTGTGGAAATCACTTTTAAGAGACGGTGCGGGCGACCGCCACAGCCGGGCAAAGTATACAAGCGCAGTTGTTTGCAGAGTAGAAGCTGCCGCCCGCCCCTCCCTCCTGCGCTGCCTTCCCGCTTTCTTGCTTTCGCGTGGGAGATTGAGTGGCCAGTTCCCCTTGCGCCCGATTGCAAGATAAGCATTTGGTGCCACAGAACAGCGTCGCCCCGCCTCCCTCCCTCCCATACCCCCACGGCCTTTCGCGCGACGGTCGCGTTTGCTTTCCACCGTGCGTTCGCTCTCCGTGACAGCGCGCATCCCCCGCGCGCTTTCACTCGCGCATACGGCGCGCGGCGACGATTTTATCGCCCTTGGACTTTATACGGAACCTCACGGCGGCGGCAGAAATCCGGTTGAAGTGTCCATATAATTGCTATCGCAATAAAACGTTGCGAGGCGAGAAAGTGGGTAAGATTTCCGACTCTGCTCGACGAGTGTCCCATTCTGATCTCGTCGAAAACCTCCGAGCCGCCCCCAGAGTCATCGGCAACAGTCACCAACGCCGCGCGCGTTCGGTGTGAACGCGGGCAAAACGGCGACGGCGTCGACAACAGTTCTGCGCGTGGCTGGTGCTGCTGCATGTCCAAGTTTATACAGCTGATAAAACAACTATCCTTACTCCGTATAGCTCTCTACTAATTTGCTATCGCAATTGAGGCATCGCCTTTTGGGTGAAACTGCGACAAAATTTTCTTTCCTTATTTCTTCCTTGTCGTGTTTGTAAATCTGCGTGGTATTTTTGGTTTCCATCCTTTGCATCAATTTTGCTTTCCCTGTATCACTCCTTTTTCTTTCTCTCTCTCTTTCTCTCTCTCGTTCTAATACTCTGGGTTGTATATTTACACTTTCAATTACCCTGTACTTGGTTGCCAACTTCCTTGACCACCTCCCAATTCCGTGTTCATGCTTTTGAGGTCAGACATTTGTGCACTTTAGCAGCCCATTTCTCTTCATCGATCATGTCTGAGCCTTTCCCTAAAGCTAAATTTGCTCTGCGCTTATTCGATTTCAAAAGATGCCCAACCCGTTTCACTCGGCACTGCCTCATTTTATGGTTTCATCATCATGTCTCAGATTATCTTGATGGATGGATGTATGCCTTCGTTTATGTATACAGCCAGGTATTGCTTGAATATGGGTATGACTTAATTACTGTTCAATTGATACCACGTCATTACCCGTCTGTTCAATAAAGGTCATTATTCCCGATTTCTCTCTGCCAAAATTAAGGCCTAGGTATGTCGTTTTATTGCCACACCTTGCATTGTTCGCTAGCAGAACTGTGTAGTCCGCATGCATCAGCCCCGGCACCCTATGTTGCAACATTTGCCTATTACGGGTGTAAGATAAATCAGAAAATAATTCTCGGTTTTCCAGTCGTCTTTCTATGCTCCTAACATAAAGACTGAGCAACAATGGAGAGAGTCGGAATTTTTTCTTCAGTCCTCGGTGAAATTTCATTAGTTTTTGCATTTCAGGCCTTCCGGCACATGCATGTGCCGGAAGGCCCATGCATGTGCAAATCAGGAACGGAATACAAATCATATGCATATGATTGTATTCCGTTGTCCCATATACCTCCCTCAGCAACTCCACGAGATCGCCATCTATGCCCTCGTACTTAAGAATATCCCATCGACGTTTTATATTTCGCCTACATTACTTTAACTGGTCTGTATACGTATTCGTTTTATCCTTATCATCTTAGCCTTTGTAAATAAGGTTCGTCCTGCTTTCACGTCACCCATTGCGTTAACCCACCGCTCTACCTGCTGGCTTATAATACACCTTTAATATATGTGGCTGATGCATGATGAAATAAAAAGAAAAGAAAGAAAAAGAAGTGAGAGATAAAGAGAGACGAACTGAAAGACAAATCCAGAGAGAAACCGAACGTTTTACAAATGTTTAAGCGCAACTTCCGAGTTCCGTTCGCTTCCCAGTGCTAACAGTTTTGGATATGAATGGAACAACTTTAGTAACGCCTAATCGCAGATATCCTGTCAGGGTCGTCCTAAGGATTTCACACACAAAAAAAATATTTAACTCTGGCAGACCATGTGGCCCCGGCTGATCGTATACATCGACGCAGCGTTGATGCAGGCATCCAGCGGGATCTCGAATTACGGTTCCTCAAAATCGCCTTCTCTTCTCTCTTGTTTTATTTTTTGTATTTTTTTATAAACCAAGTTTTGTATACCATTGCTGCGTGGGAGCAATAGCGTCTGCCGCGAACGTGATATTGTTGCTGTCGTTATAGCAAACGCTGAACGTGACATGTGTCCGCACGGTGGCATTTGTCCCTGTGATCTCACAAAGAGAATGCATGGAGCTAGTGCAGCGGCTTATATGTGATCCCGGTTCTCAATGTCTTATGGGCTGCCAGACTTGAGCGCGTCGTCTCTTCTACGGCATGTGAAAGTGTCGCCATTGAAGCAGTCTTGCGGAAACCGGACTCCTATCCAGCCGCAGCCTGCTCTTCTCTTTTCAGAAAGCAAGGCTGCGCTGCAACTATTGCAGCGTATATATTTGAAAAATATATTCAGTGTATACGTTACATGCTGACATTGGTTTTATCGTCGTTTTCCAGAATTTACCTTCACGCTTATTGGCGTAGCAGTCAACGAGGCCGCTGACAGTCTTACGGGAAACACGTTGCAGTTCAGGCCAACGAAGTAGGTTCCTCAGGACGCAAAAAATAGCCTTTGAGCAGGTCATCTTGAGCCACTTTCGTACGTTGTGGTCTCCACCGCACCAGCCTTTTGTGACTATATAAGAGACATGCATTGCCAAATCCTGACTGGGAGCTTACCACTGTCGTTGAAAAGAAAAGTGTACAATCATTGCATTCTACCGGTGCTAACATATGGGGCAGAAACTTGGAGGTTAACAAAGAAGCTCGAGAACAAGTTAAGGACCGCACAAAGAGCGATGGAACGAAAAATCTTAGGAGTAACGTTAAGAGACAGGAAGAGAGCGGTGTGGATCAGAGAACAAACGGGGGTAGACGATATTCTAGTTGACATTAAGCGGAAGAAATGGAGCTGGGCAGGCCATGTAATGCGTAGGATGGATAACCGGTGGACCATTAGGGTTACAGAATGGATACCAAGAGAAGGGAAGCGCAGTCGAGGACGGCAGAAAGTCAGGTGGGATGATGAGGTTAGGAAATTCGCAGGCGCAAGTTGGAATACGCTAGCGCAAGACAGGGGTAATTGGAGATCGCAGGGAGAGGCCTTCGTCCTGCAGTGGACATAAATATAGGCTGATGATGATGATGATGATGATGAAGAGACATCACAAAAAACGAAGCCGCTTTCCTTTATCGCATCCGCACAGGGTCAGCGCAAGCTCCAGCGTGGCGGTTGCAAGACAGGACTTAGCCCTTGGCGACATCGGTCATTATTTGTTAAGATTGTCCTGAATTTCACGTAGAATGTAAATTATTAATAGATGGATTGAAGCACGATCGAGATGGCCCCACGCTGAAGTGCAAGTTATATTTTGTCCCCTTAAAGACATTAAATATTTGAACGAAGTGCTTCGGATCCTCCTAACGCACTGCACATGCGCTATGTGATGTGCCCTATTTGTGTCCTTGGTTTTTGTGTTTCACTTGCCGTATATTCATATTCTTGCAGTGCATTTTCAAAGTCGCGTGTCGTGTGACTATGATTGCGGTCACTATAGGTTTTCCTCATTGAAGCCATAAAGAAGTGGGGGGAAAAAGAAAGAAAGAAAAAAAAAACAGCTTTAATTGCTGTATGAGGAAAGAGAATGGGAGAGACAGAACCAAAACAATTTAATAGTAGGAGCTAGGAAGTTATAAAGGGATTAACGTCTCTAACCAAGAACTCGAACTTACTATGCCTAACGTTTCGGTGCCAACTCAGCAAGCAAGAGCTTAGTAAATACGGAGAGTGGGTTTCCCTTTTACGGCTTGCTTGAAACACCCTCCCCATATTATCAAGAACTTTTATAAAGCTGTACTACCTGCTGATTATCCTGTGATGATCACTGCATAATCACTGATTATGCATGATCACTGTGTGATCATGCATAATCACTGATGCATAACCACTGATGCATAATCACTGATTATGCATGATCACTGTGTGATCACTGCATAATCACAGTGATGATCACTGTGGAAGAACTCTCCCGAACTCACCCGAGACACCATCCCGTCACGGCATATGAAACCTCGCGCACGGTCGTGGGCTACCCAATGAGATAGCCCACGACCGTGCGCGAGGTTTCATATGCCGTGACGGGATGGTGTCTCGGGTGAGTTCGGGAGAGTTCTTCCACAGTGATCCTCTAGTTACTTTTCAAGAAATCACATCACATTACAGAGGGGATAGGCAGAGTTTTCCCTCCCCCCATAATAAGCTCAACAGATCACAATCTAGCACGCTCCGCATGCTCCAGACGGGGTCCTACCCCTCTAGGGGCTTTCTGAACAAACTTCACCCCGACATCGATCCATTCTGCCCAGATTGCGGCACTGAATTTTGCTCATTAAATCACATGCTCTGGCAGTGCCCTGTGTTACAGGATTTTAACCAAGAAGAAGACTGGACGAAAGCCATCACAGATCCCAGACAAGACGTCCAACTCCTGGCTGTCCAGAGGGCCCGTGAACGAGCGGAGAGGCACGGCCTCTCTGTTCCGACATGGGACTAGCCAACGGCTAGCAGGCCCGCCTGCCTAGCTTCTCAGGACCTAAATAAAGTGTTTACTACTACTACCTGCTGTCCATCGTTTAGCACCTGTGGAAGCGGTCGCGGGTTGGCCCCGAAACCTCGGGTAATCCAGTATTTTATTGAATGCGTTTGTTCGAAGCTGCCCGCGCGGCACACGGATGGACTCGGAGTACTTCGATTCCATTGTCGAGAACGAGCGCAGCGCAGAAACATGTCGTTTTTTAAGGAAGCGAAATACACCATGCGTTCACTAATGGGCTCTTATACACGCCACGGGCTCGCGTATCAATTTACAACTTTTACCCGCTCTTGCTCGGCGTGCCTTACTGTTCCGCTTGCGAATAAGCGTATCTTTTACGAACATTTCCACTCGGAATTTTAATACACGTGGCACAGAAGGAACCTGCCATGCACCTCTTGTTGTGACTGCTTATCACATGAAGATGAGAGGTTTGTCCTTCGGAAAGCTTAAGGGACATTAGATGACATACGTTCTACAAAAGAGAAGGTCCTGGAACCGCCTGCCCTCGTGCGGATGCGACGTGGCAAATCCACAAAAGCGCTGCTGCCTTTCTTGAGATGCACCAACCCATGTGGCCGCTTGCGAGTTGTGACGTACAGAACGATTAACGCGTGTCTGCGTGCGTTTGCGTGCGTGCTGTCAACAGTTGCTGTTTATCCTTCTCACTCATTTTTCACTTCCCTTTCCCAGTGTCGGGTAATGCCAACTGGGCTCAGCCGTGGCTAACCTCCCCGATTTTTCCTTATCGTTTCTTCCTATCTTATTACTAATCAACCCAACTAAACATGTATTTATGTTAAATTGTGGTTATCATCCAATGAAGTAGAAGGTTAATTAATTAGTCGGCAGATCAGTAGAAGAACAGCTGCAGCACCGTTTGCGAACACCAGTCGCTCGTGCAACTCGCCGTCTTCAGAGCAGTCAAGGGTGCTAGGAAGGCCGCATAGATTTCAAATTACGACTTCTTCAAACAACATCAGGAAAGCCCGCTTGTATAGCGGCCGAAGAGGCACGGGTAATTTACGCCGCTTTTTCATGATCTGAGCGGTTTCTCGCTGTTCTTTCTCTTGTATTGTTAAAAAAAAAGGCACGTTTGGTTTATGGCCTTAATATTGCGAGTACTCTGGATTATGGCACTATTTTCACGGTGATAAAAAAAACAACAACCTACACCAGAAATCAAATAAAAACATTAAACACTCCGCACATTTTCACCGCCTTAAGATTGGGCTTCGCCACATAAACACAGAATTAAAAGGCGAAGCAACCTTTCACGTCGCATTTTAGTGTTGAATCAACCATAACATTTTCGAGAAAAATGAAAGGTGTGGATGCGCTTTGGAAGTGCGCATGGAGTCCCACGTGGCCCCAAGCGCGGGCTTTTTGAGTCTCCTCTATTTATATACATGGTAGGATGTCTTAAGTTCAGTCGAGTTATTGCTAATTAAGGAATATGGACTTATTGGACTGCAATGTGCGACCCTTGACGATTGCCTCTTTCCAAGAGGGTGCGCTTCTCGACGTGACCAGGCCCATCGAGCCCTGCTAACTTTTCTTAAGGGCACTGACTTGGCCTCCCGTTTATAGACATTATTTGTATTTTGTTTTGTTCTGTCTGTGTCTCCGTCATTTCTTCATTTCCTCTTTTCTTTCCTCATGTTTTCATTTCCTCTATTCCCTCCTCCTAAAAGAGTAGGCAGGCGTTGTGCCCCTCTCGGTAGCAGTTGTCAGCTTGCTCCCTCCCTATTTCCTTTGTGTCCTTGTGTTATATGTACACAAACCAAATAATCAATCAATCAATCAATCAATCAATCAATCAATCAATCAATCAATCAATCAATCAATCGATCGATCGATCGATCATTTATTTATCGTGCCCAGGAACAACCGTGAGGTCTGGGTGCTGGCGCACGTATACATAGAAAAAGAAATACAGCAGGGGAGTATCAGTGAAAAAAAAACAATGAATAAAAAATAACAATCTTGAAAAGTGTACATACATGTAACCGAAGGCGCAAAATACATACATAAATAAAATGGAGAAGGGAAGTTGAACAATATGTGAAACTAAGACACAACAACGGAAAGCTGAGAGCAGAACAAAGACAAAGAGTTGTGAAAAATATCAAGGTCATGAAAGTGGGCGTTATAGAGACTCTGTATTCTATGGACGGTTGAGTGTTGGTGGTGACAGGCAGCAACATGGAAAGGTCTGTGTTCTCTGGTGATTTTGCGCGGAATACGAAATGTGATACAACTGAGGAGTTCGGGGCACATGAGTATACCGTGAAGGAGTTTGAAAAGGAAAAGCAGGTCAGCACGATTACGTCGGCAGCGAAGTAAGGGCAATGACAATAATCCAACAGCGCTAGAGCAGGGTCCAGAGTCCGTGTTAGCAAAGCGGTGATGATATATGCTTAGAAACTTTTTCTGGACCCGATCTATAATGTCACTGTTGGATCTAGAAATGCCATTCCAGACGACCGATGCGTATTCGAGTTGAGGAAGACAGATTGTTGTGTACAACTTGCGGAACGGTGTAGGGGAATTGAATTCTCTCGACAGTCTGCAAACAGAGCCAAGAGTGCGCATTCCCCGCATTGCGACGCGTTTAGTGTGAGCTGAAAAGTGTAAGGTTGTATCAAAAAGTACACCAAGATTATTGATCTCACGGACCTTACACAATGGTACAGAATCTACTGAATAAGAAAAAGAGATGCTTGCTGTTTTGCGGGTGAAAGTCATGACTTTGGTCTTAGCAGCATTCAAGGTGAGGTTATTATCTGTGCACAATTTAGAAAAAGAAAGCAGGTCAGACTGCAGGATGCGACAGTCATCAACAGTGTGAATTGCCTTAAAAATCTTTATGTCATCGGCATATAGGAGGAATGAAGAATGCCGAATGGCGGAAACAACGTCATTAATAAAAATTAAAAAAAGGAGTGGTCCTAACACTGATCCTTGAGGAACGCCGCTGGTTACCATGTACGATGAAGACGTTTGGCCGTTGACGTTAACAAAACATGATCTACCAATATAATAATAATAATAATAATAATAATAATAATAATAATAATAATAATAATAATAATAATAATAATAATAATAATAATAATAATAATAATCAATCAATCAATCAATCAATCAATCAATCATGTTTATTTAACGTGCCCAGGAACAACCCTAAGGTCTGAGTGCTGGCGCACGCATACATTACAAAGCAAAAACAAGACACTCAGGGAAAAATCATTAAAAAATAAATGAATAAAAATAAAAATTCTGAAAAGAAGAGAGTACGAACAACAAAGCGCAAAGTAAATACAAAAGAAAAAGGAGGAGAAGGGCGCTTGAACAATACATGAAATTATAATACAAGGCAAAGCTCGGAAAAGAACGATGACAAGGAATTATGAAAGATATCAAGTTCACGAAAGTAAGCGTTATAAAGATTCTGTATTCTGTGGACAGTTGAGTGTTCGTGATGACAGGCAGGAACATGGAAAGGTCTATGTTCTCTGGTGATCTTGCGTGGGATGCGGAACATGACACAGCTGAGAAGTTCGGGACATGTGAGGTTACCATGAAGGAGTTTAAAGAGAAACAGAAGGTCAGCGCGATTACGTCGGTCGCGAAGTGAAGGCAATGACAACAATCCAACAGTGCCAGTACAGGGTGCAATGTCCTGGTTTGCAAAGCGGTGATTATATATGCTTAGAAACTTCTTCTGGACACGATCTATAATGTCACTGTTGGACTTAGAAGAGCCATTCCAGACGACCGACGCATATTCGAGTTGAGGAAGACAAATGGTTGTGTATAATTTGCGGAACGGTGTAGGAGACTTGAATTCTCTCGATAGTCTGCATACAGAACCAAGAGAGCGCATACCCCGCATTGCAACACGCTTAGTGTGAGCCGAAAAGTGTAAGGTTGCATCAAAAAGTACACCAAGATCATTGATCTCGCAGACCTTACACAACGGCACAGAATCTATAGAATAAGAAAAAGAAATACTTGCTGTTTTGCGTGTGAAAGTCATGACTTTGGTCTTAGCAGCATTCAAGGTAAGGTTATTATCCTTGCACCATTTAGAAAAGGAAAACAGGTCAGACTGCAGGGCGCGACAGTCATCAACAGTGTGAATTTTCTTAAAAATCTTGATGTCATCGGCATATAGGAGGAAAGAAGAGTTCCGAATAACAGAAAGAACGTCATTAATAAAAATTAAAAAAAGGAGTGGTCCTAATACTGACCCTTGAGGGACGCCGCTAGTTGCCAAGTAAGAAGAAGATGTTTGGCCATTGACGTTAATATAACACGATCTATCAAGAAGATAACTGCGCAAGAGATTCACAACTGACGAGTCAACATCAAAGTGCGTAAGCTTGAGCAGAAGCAGCGAGTGGCTGACTACATCAAAAGCCTTGCTGAGATCACAGTAAATGGTGTCAACTTGCCCCCTTTGAAGTACCGGCGTGGAGATCTGTGTCATGAAACTTGCGAGATTTGTGATAGTGGAGCGGCCGGTGAGAAATCCATGCTGATTCGGAATGAGCGAGTTCTTCACAGTAAAAGACAATATGTTGTGAAGAGCAAGCTCAAAAATCTTGGACGTAGCACAGAGAAGAGAAATTGGGCGATAATTCGACACATCTGATTTACATCCAGACTTAAATACAGGAAAAACACGAGCAGTTTTCCACATGTGAGGGAAAGTGGAAGTAGTCAAAGAGTTATTAAATATAGATGTCAATACTGGAGCAAATATACTGCCGTAAGCTTTTAGAATTGCGGAGGGGATGCCGTCAGGGCCGGAGGATAGGGAAGGCTTCAAGCGCTTAAGGCAATCGTGGACAAGCTCTTCATCAAACAACACCGCACTAGATGTAGGAACCGTCGTGTGCTGCTGACTGACACCAGCGTTGAAACCTGCATCTTTATATAAGGAAGAGAAATGGGCTGCAAAACAATCCGCGACTGCTTGGACTTCTGCTCCTCTAGAGTCAAGTAAGCGAAAACCCTCTCCATGTTTATTGGAACGCTTACGTATATAATTCCAAAATTCTGCCGGCCGGTCGGAGGCGCTTTTTTCCAAGAATGCCATATATGAATCTTGATCCCGCTTATAGAGACGTTTACAGAGAGCCCGAAAAAAGCGGAATTCTTCTCTGTACTCATTAGGCAACGGAATTCTGGATTTTCGGTGTGCGCGATCTTTATGCTTTAGGGCAATTATGAGTTCAGACGAAAACCAATGGGGATATCTAGAGCGTCTAGGCCTGTACTGGGGAATGTATTTGCGCATACTGCTCAAAACAAGCTCTGTAAACTGATCTACTTGGTCATTAACATTGCTTTTGTCGGTAACCAGTGACCAGTCGGTGGTGGACAAGGAATTATATAAACCAAGATAATCACCACGCTTGAAAGCAAAGCGTGGGGATTCATTTACGCCCCTGGAGGAGCTCTGCCTCAGTGCTGACACAGAGGCAGATATCTTTAGTGGCGGATGAAACTTATCGGTACGCACAAGGAAAATTTCGGAACGAGAGACATCTAAAACCTGAGCATTCGAGATGCAAAGATCTAAGACGTTGCCACAGGAATTGGCGACTAAGTTATGCTGTTGAAGGGAACAGAAAGACAGAAAGTCCAACAACAGGCTGCATTTCTTCTCTGTGTAATGATTGTAATGAGAATATCTAAGTGTGTTCCAATCAATACCTGGTGTATTAAAATCACCAAGAAGAATTACTTTGTGCTTACTATGGGAGGTTATTACACTTTCAATGGAAGATATGACCTCATCATACAAAACAGGGGAAATATTCGGCTGTACATAGAACGATCCAATCAACAATTTTTCACATCGGGCTAAGCTGACTTCTAGCCATATCGACTCCCGTACACTTTCTATATCGATGCGCCGTACACATCTCAGTGAATTGTCAACTGCAATTAGCACGCCACCACCTTTTTGTTGAGATCCACTGAAGTCCCGATCACTGCGGAAGACGTTGTAGTGCGGTGGAAAGAAGTCTGAAGACGAAATGTCACCACACAGCCAAGTTTCAGAAATAACAAAAATAGGAAAAGAAGATGAGATTACATTGCAAAAAAATTCGCGTGCTTTGGTGCGAAGTCCGCGAGCGTTTTGGTAAAAAATTTCCAAATTACACGCCACTTTGATCCTTGGGGGTTGTTATTTCAGTAGCATGAATCATGTCATCGTGTAGCACACCACGGAACGGCTTGAACAAGCAACCCATTGGCCACATTGACGGGTCGTTCAAGCGCTTAAGTGCTTCTTCGTCAACGGCTACATGAAAAGAAGAATACGATTGATATTTAGTTCTAAGTCGCCGGCAGGAGAGGGGAGAAATATTCAAGACCTTTAAGTGGTTGGTCAGGTCGGAAGAGGTTGTTTCAGAGCTCAATTTAGAAACAAAAATAGCCTTAGGTCGATGCTGCCGTTGAGCTACAGATAATGTGGAAGTCTTTCGCGCTCCAACCGAGGCAGGACTCTTGTTTTTTTGTGTAGTCTCGGGTGCTTTTTCAGTGGACGACGCGAAATCACGTGGGGAAACAGCATCTCGTCGTTCAGCAGTGCGTCGTAACACAGGTACAATAGCTTGCGTTGAGGCAGGAGTAGAAGTAGTAAGGCTGGATGACTTTCCGGAGTCGGCAGGTGTCTTCAGAGGCATGGCAGTTGCACGTCGCGAAAGCTCGTCGCGCAGGCAACGAACCTCCGCTCGAAGGGAGGCGACGACTTGGGTCTGTTGCTCCACGCCGCGGGAATGGTCCTTACGAAGGCGTTCATTCTCCTCTCGCAGTTGGGAAACTTCTTCGCTCAGGAACGAGATTCCCTCCAGCGCGTCGAGGAGGAGGCGCCGCAGACCTGCCAGGCTGCCGTCAAGGTCACCCGGTGGGGCACAAGAGGAGAAGGGGGAACCAGTTTGGGAAAGGGAAAGCTGCGGGGAGCACGCCGTCGGGTCGTTGTCGCTAGGCTTAACACCCTGCTGGTTTAACTCACACAAATTGCAGCAAAAGGAGCGCGATCCCGACTTCAAAAGATCCAGTTCGTCGTCTGGCCAGGTCACACATTTCGCATGCACACGTTTGTCACACTTTTCACAGCGAAAGAACTGCTGTTTTCCGAAAAAACGGCACGAGCAGAGCAAGCATGCGTCCTTACTGGGCGCCATGCTGCGGGACTTATAATAATAATAATAATAATAATAATAATAATAATAATAATAATAATAATAATAATAATAATAATAATAATAATAATAATAATAATAATAATAATAATAACAATAATAATAATAATAATAATAATAATAATAATAATAATAATAATAATAATAATAATAATAATAATAATTGTCCACCATGCTAGGACAATATGTGCACGTACAGAGAACAAAACCTATAGGTAACACGGTTATAGGTTTTGTTATTGCTTTGTCCCCTGTAAAAGATACTAAAGCTTGATATTTCGGGGCACCTGCGGGCTTCTTGTTCACAACAGGCAATGAATACAATGACTCTTGCCTGACTATGCTGGCATAGTGCGCATGCGTAGATGTCGGGCAGATTACCGCGTTAGGGTGGTTAACCACGTGTCCTGTTTATCGCTCGTTGCGCCGTCTGAATATGCAAAGATTCTATCAGTAATCGTGTTTTTCTGTAGCGACAACGGAGACCGAGTCCCAATCTATGGACTGGCCCATCTTCTCGTGATGCTCAGATAATGCGTTGGAAACATGTAATGTTGCCTTTGGTGATGGTGCTGCTTCAAACACTTTTTGAAGTTTCCAGATTAGCCGATATAGGTTTTGTCACATTATTTGCATCGGACTTGGTACACGACGCCAAGGTAGCTCGATCTTTTGAGGGAGTCCTTTGCGCGCACCACTAGTTGCCCGCGCGACTTGCTGTTATTATCGACGATTATATTAACGCCCCCGTGTCGCAGAAAATCCGACTTCGGCGTGGGTGTCGACGTCCGCGGCGGAGAAAATCATCCCGAACCACCCCGACCACGCAGGCCATGCGCGTGGCGCAACGTGTTAGTGAACAAAAATCGAATTTCTTACAGTGAAATCCGTTAAAGAAATGGCAAAGTACGACTTAACCACAACCTACAGACATGGTGGTGTCGGACTGTTATTTGAATGTACGAGAAAACATAATTCTGTTACAAGGGAACTCAAACACAAAACCCTTTTCCAGCATTTCTACCATACCAACAGCGGCGCGGTCGGGTAGGCTACTTGCGAAAATCTTATCCAGATGGCGCTCGCATCCTCGGCTAGTCAAATTGTGACTTGGCCTGCCTAATGCGTTTTGGACACGCGTGCGCATCGGGGCAATAGCAAACAATTATTAAAATAATAAAAAAAGGTCCTAGGGTCTTCCCATTTTAATATAAGACGACTTATATTGCCCCTAGAGAAACGACTTCCAGCAATCCATTTCTGTTTACAAGTGAAGCCGACTTTAAGGGCATTGGTGTAAGCTTGGTCTTTGAAAGCTGGCTTTCCCACTTTATGTGCTGCAGTGAAGCCTACTCAAAGAAAAATGCGATGCGAACGGGTCCCGATAACGCTATCGCGTTCCACTTTTAAAGGCGAAGATTAAGCGTCCTCCAATTTTTGTCGGAGGCTCTGCACATTCAAACGACACGGCAAGCGATAAACGGAACGCGTGGTAATCAGGGAGAATCCGGAGTATTCGTTTTGCGACCGTTTCTGTTACGCATTTCGTGGCCCAGGACAGCTAACTGGGAGATACATCATTGGACATTTTCATGAAACACGTCGCACCCGGTATCCACTTCATGCTAAACTCGTATGCTGATGTATTTACACTGTTGTCCACGTTGTTGCGATACCGTCAGATTAGAAAAGGACCTAAGCAGATTCAAACGGCGTAGACACGTGGTCCGCATCGAATAAGCTCGCCTTTAACTATACTCCGCCTCACGAAATCCGTATATTGTGCAGCGAAGGCTGCGACTCATGTAAGCCAATCAGTAACGAGAGCCACCTGCGTCTTGAAGAGAAGAAAGTGGTTCTCGCCTATTGTCTGCTGCTAATTAGTTCTTCTTTCCGTTCAGATGGCGTTGCGCGGAGGGCCTACAGATGAAGGCAACTCGATCGCACTGCTTCTCATATCAGACATGTCTTGTGCGTTGCGCCTCGGGCGAGCTCTGTCTGCTATCAATGCGTTGTCACCTCCAACTGATCCATCCTCCCAGCGCGCGTTTTTCTCGGAAAATGACTGCTCATTTTCGGAGCCACGACGTGTAGTTCCCATTACGGTCCATTACCACATCAACCTTCTCCATTTCCTCCTATTTCCCCATCCTCCCATAAATACTTGCAGTATTACAACTGTTTGTTGAAGCTACGATCGCTGGCATTGCTCTCTGGGAAGCCAGTAGAAGCATCGTGAGTAGGAAGTGCCAAAGAAAAAAGCACGCATCAGAACTTGCTTCACTTGTGACGGAGGCAGCGTGGTGCATGGTCAGATCAATTGCAGATAACACCACCTTGTCTCCGAGTGCGCCAGTGTGCCGGCTTCGCAGAGCAATCGCGGATAAAAGATTTCTATTTTTCCCTAGTGTTACTTACTCCAAGTATAAATTGCCCAAGACGTCCTTATAGCAAGGCAGATGGTTGTTGTAGTCCACAGCCCACACCTTTTCTTAATTTTCCTTTTCTTTTTTCCTGCACGTCGCCATACGGAAAGTGTGAACGAAAGTAAAAGGAGTGGAAGGCAGTAAAAGTACGCCCCACTCCCGTGTTGTTGTTTGTCGGAACGTCGAGCGGCGGTGTCGGATGAGCATGCAAGCGACTCGTAATCGCCTCTATACTCGTGCCCGAGGAGTCGTTATCGTTTACAGCCCACGGAGCCACCGCCGCGCCTATTGACACCTTGCGCGGCAGAGTGGTGAGTCATCGAGACCGCGACAGCTCCTGGCTGTCACTCCTCTCCGATATCGGGACACCCCCTCCCCCGGAAACAGGGCACCCCGAATGTTGGAATGGCCTCTCTTCTTACGCACACTCTCTGCAAAACAGCAGTTCGCGGCGACTGAACGACAGAGCACTTGACTTCGGTCGCAGTCGCCCCGTGATAAACTCTGTGGCAATCCCCGTTTTCGGGCGAAAAAACAAGCACGCACTCGCCCCTTCGAAGGAGAGAGCACGGAATGTGTCGGCGTCGCAGGCGCCGAGCGCGGAAATGCGTGCCCGGTCACGGCACTGGCGCGACGGTCAGCTCTTTTGGGCCAGCTTTTTGCAGGGTCGGCGTGCAAACACTGTTTACGACCGCGGCGCACGCGTAGCGAGACGGGGGAGGGGGGCGACAGTGAAAGTGTCGCCCCTGAACACTCGTCCACCCTCGCTATCGTACATATCTTATCCAGCTTTTTTAGTGCTGCACTCCTTTTCTCTCGTATCTCGTTTACGCTGCATCCGCGCCGTGTGAGGGTCGCGTTGAAGAAGGGACGATGACCCTGCTCGCTTGCGATACTCCACCACTTGTTTTGATCAGTGAAGAGAATGAAAAGAAGTTTGTTCGACGTTTATGCTTGCGGCTGGTGGGAATCAGGCGGGCGATGAATCTTTCAAAAGGGGGATGGATTTATGGGAAAGCCTATGCGTGGAGGAAGGGGGCTTAGGCAAGACGCTACAAACGCAAAGAGATGTAGCTCTGTCACTCCGTTCTTTATATAATTATGTACTTGTGTGTGTGTGTGTGTGTGTGTGTGTGTTTGTGTGTGCGTGCGTGCGTGCGTGCGTGTGTGCGTGTGTGTGTGTGTGTGTGTGTGTGTGTGTGTGTGCGTGCGTGCGTGCGTGTGTGTGTATGCGTGCGTGTGTGTGTGTGTGTGTGTGTGTGTGTGTGTGCGTGCGTGCGTGCGTGCGTGCGTGTGTGTGTGTGTGTGTGTGTGTGTGTGTGTGTGTGTGTGTGTGTGTGTGTGTGTGTGTGTGTGTGTGTGTGTGTGTGTGTGTGTGTGTGTGTGTGTGTGTGTGTGTGTGTGTAAGGGCTTGTTTCACCGAAGGAGTTACATCGCACAAGCTGGGTGTAACGCTACCGCCGTCACTGTCTCTATCAAATGACGTCAGCATGGCTGTTGATGTCTTGTCGGCCATACATGGACTCGAGACTCGACTAGCGTTGCAGCGATTATTTACGATGCTTTGATCAAGACTTTAACATTGATTTAGTTTCACCGGCGGTCGATTGCTTGACGCAAGCATCAGAGTTTGGAGCAGTATACTTTGATGTGCACATAATCCGTTCATTGTCCACATAGTCTCCCTTAACGACAGCCTAAGAATGAAAATAAATTTTGATCATTCGGTCACGTGAACACTGCCTACTTCCTAACACTGACCACGATTCTTCTGAGCTTGCTTAACACCTTCAAACTATGACAGATGAAAAGTATGTGTGCTCTATTTCAAAAACGCAATGTGAAATGCCGTGCTAGCTGGGCTGTTTCTCTTCTTGGTTCAAAAAAAAAAAAAAAAAAAAAGAAAGAAAAAAGTGCGTGTTGTTTATCTTCAAAACGACCACATGTGCGCTTCAATGTACCGTTGCTTTTTGCCACCCTCGTTTTATGGGATGCGGGACCATCTAATCTGCTGCGACTTAGATTTCCCGCCATCCCCACCGCTTATTTAGTATGTTTTGTCATCTATTATATCGGTGTCTAAAGCTTACAAAGCGCGGGGGCCGTGAAAGGGATCCATTTATGGTCAGTTCGTGCTTGCTACCACTAAATTATTGTAACACTGTGTTGGTCGTACGTATACCACTGCAGGCTCCTTAGTCAAGGAGGACTTTGATTTGGGCGAGTTGGTTCATAGTTAGTGTCGCTGTGCGAGCACTCGTCCAGTGTTCCGTGTTTTATTTGTCCCTGTCTTCTTTGCGCTGCATTCTTTGCAGCTAATGTCTCGAAAAACGGGCTGCAATGACTTCAGAGATCGTTGATAGGGCTAAAGTCGCATGACCTCTCACTTACGTTACAAGTGCTTTTGTTCGCGGTCCTTGAATATCGCTGTTGCTTGCCTGAATGCCACAAACCGAAAAGGAAAAGAGGATGAGACGGTGGAGGACGGTACTTCACTGCCCCTCCCCGGTTTTTGGTCGCGAGAGACGACGACGGCTCCCTTTGTTGGCTTGTTAGGGAACGCGGCGCAAGTGAAGTTTTTTCTCGCACATCGCATGACGTCATATAAGCGAAGGAGGAGTAGCGGCGCCGTAGACTTTTTTTGGGAGGGCGCCAACGATCGCGGTCGGTGGCCCGTCCCGTGGCGGGCGAGTTCGAGGAACGACTTGTAAACATGACTCAAGTCGAGCGCGGCGCCCACTTCGAGGAATCTCTCTCACGGTGCACCGCCCCGGCCGATCCCTTCGTGGCGGGCACGGCTTTGGCCGAGAGAGGGAAGACGATAAGACGACACGTCGTCGGTGTTATAGTTGCGTGCACATAATTGCGGGCACGCGCATGATGTCAGCCACAAGTTGTTGCAGGGCTAGATGGTGTAACTACGGGTGTGCGCCGCACAGATTTGGGGGCAGGAGTAAAGAGGGGAGCAATAACCTCCACCCCACGCTTGCGTGCGAGTTTATTCATCATCACAAGGGGCGGATATTTGCCTCAGAGCATATCCCCACCTGTAGACCCACAAATATGCTAATTAGGAGCAGTGTCATGCGCATACGCGCGGAGGGCAGTATTGATAAGATAGAAAACGGGTGTAGCTGATTTTCTGTTTGAGGTTTAAAGGACGAAGAAGAAATAGGTAGGTCATGTAATGCACAAAGCACATTCTTGGCCAATGAGTGAGCGTATGCGATTTCCAAAAAGCGACCACGCTGCACATGAAAGCGCAAACAATTTCTTCTTAACCGGTGGTCGTTTACAGTAACAATGACTTCCGAATGAAGGGAAACGTTGTGGAGGAAAGCAGATAATTAGGTTGTGTGATAGGAAATTTGCAGGCATAGAAGCCTCGGCAGTCATGATCGTCATCGCGTTCCTATGATTCTTCATGATGATGGTCATTATTATCGTGTGCGTCGGTGAAGTTAAGTGCAAAGAGTAATAAAAGCAAATTACCTATTCCTTCCTTCCTGGTGACAGATTTTTACATGCATACATTTCAGATGCAAAGCTGGTATGGCGCTAACGTGAGCCGTTGAAGGCACCGTGTTGAGTATGCGTTGCCCAGAGGTTAGTCACCTTCTCGTGGTCTGCATGCCTATGATTGGCGGAAACATGGGTGAAGACGTCGAATCAACAGCCAATTGCTGCAGGCGCTATGATTCTATTGAAGTTGCAGGGCCAGACAAGAACTTTCGGGGCGAAAAGAAAGAGGCGGCATGCCTTGTCATTAAGATAATTTCCCTGGGCGTGAGTCAGGCTAAACAGAATCGACATTTTATGCTGCTGCATTTGTACCCTACGTGGGCGTAGTTTGGAATTCAAAGCAGGAATTACGCACTCCCAATCATTTATTGCTTACAAAGACCTTGAAGCACGGACGACCGCGCGTCAAGTAAGTCCACAAGCCGTTATGCAAACGACAGCGCGACACGGGAGGCAACTGTCGCTGACGGCGGCATGCGTGACCTTTCGAACAATACACGCGCGACAACTCGCGAAACGTCTTTCGTACAGGGGCCGGCGGCTCTGCGCCTTGTTGCATGGAATTTCCGGGGGGGTTACGCTGCTGGGGCTTGCGAGCGCATGCCTCTGGGAAAGAGAAAGGAGGAGGAGGAGGATCACGGGCGGCCGTAAAGAAAGGGCCACATTCCAGGCGGCGCGAACAAGTGACCTTTGTGTCTGCGTCGCTCGGGTCGGACGGAGTGACGGGAAGGGATTTCCCCCGTTGCGCAATGCGACCGACCGAGCTCTCTCTCTCTCGCCCTACCACCGACAGCATCTTAGCACTCGGATGTCGGCGGCCGCAGATGACTGCTGCGCGAATCCCTGATTGATGGGGCGCCTCATAACATTCTCCAGTCGTCGACGACGCCCGGGGAATGGGTCTCCCTGTGTGTGTGTGCAGTGCAGTTGGCGACGCAGGACCGGAGCAGACGGCTTGTGTACGTAGCACCACCACTACGGGCGCGCCAGGAGAACGCGGCGCCGCTCTCCATGTTCGAGTCAGCTGCGCGTGATGGAATGCGCGTTGACATGCGGCTACAGCGGCAGTCCACCGGGGGCGATTTCCGGTTCGCGTTGCGCCAGCCCGAGGTAGCGATCGGTCGTATGGCTTCGAACAAAACACGTCGTCCGTGGCTTTTTCTCGCTCTCTCTATATATACGTAGTATGCCTGGCATGCGGTGGAAAAGCGTTGCGTCATGGCGGCTTTCGGCGTGACGTTCCTCGGCTGTAGCTGCCGAGTCATTTCAAATGACAGCCTCATGGAAAGTCTTACCGGCGTATTTTCGCCGTCACGTCGTCGGTGGTTTCACTTTTATACACTGCACGATTACTGTGCCGAGGTTCCGGTCAAAACGTTTTCCGCGTGATTAACGCTTATATATAGAGGATGCTCGAGAGACGAATTTAGACCGTTATGAGAACTTGATTGTCGCGAGGCGTGAGATGGACGCGCCCACACGCCGGGTCTGATATTTATTAAGCTCTGAGGATTTACGTGTCATAACCACGATATGATTATGATGCACGCCGTAGTGGGCGATTCGGGTATAATTTAGATAACCTGGGGTTCTTTAACGTGCACCCAATGCACGGTACATGGGCGTCTTTGCATTTCGCCCCCGTCGAAATGCGGCCGGGATTTCACACCGCGAGTGCGTTCAATGTGGTTGTCGCGTGGCTGACCACGCGCCATGCGCTTAGGTGCGCTCACTTTTGATGTCTCAATTCGATACCCTTCTGCTTGCTTACGATTGATCTTATCTGTAGTCCTTCCAATATTCGCACTTCAAAACTCGAGCTGCCTTCTTACTTACGCCAACCGTATACGTTCTCATTGATTTTTTTTTTCATTTTTACGTGCCAAAACCAAGATTCGAACATGATCCGCGCCGTAGTGGGGGATTCCAGATTAATTATGACCACCTGGGTATCTTTAACGTGCACGTAAATCTGAGTACATGGACGTTTTTGCAGTTCGCCCCCACCGATATGCTGCAGCCGCCGCTGGAGTCGAACTCGCGACCTCGAGTTCAGCAGCACTACGCCATATCTCATTTGTCACACTGCCAATAGTCACCAGATGCTGAAACAGTTATCGGTAGTCAGCACGTAACACCGCACAATGCATCGCGATCTGTTCGATCATTTCGAACGCACGCAGCTAGCTGCTCGATGTCGAGCTGATAGCGCAATCGTGCGAGTACCGGCCCTAGCACCGAGAGGACCCGGGTTTCAGCCTGAGCCTTTTACGCATTTGTTCATTAATTATTCATTGTGACGACACACATGGATGCCATATAGTGACATTTTAGATGAGGAGCTCAGATAAATACCTAGGAAAACGCGTGCTTAGAGCGAAGGGAATCACAGAAGTGGGCTTCACCACCAAAGACCTCTTACTGCCGAGGAGCCAGCTCTGACGAGCGCGCGAGTACATGTGCGAGATTTGATGCGCTTCACTAAAATTCTGGCTCATCGCATTATGATAATGCGTTGGAAGTGCGACGCGCCATCGTCACATTGATGCAGACGCTGCTTATAAACGATATGATGATATATTAGTTATTTTGGTTGGTAAATGAGTGAATGTTGCGTTTATAACGTAGGAACCCCGGTAGGATACGGTAGGAACCCCGGTAGGATATGGGTTAGCAAGATAATTAAAACTAATACAATCAAACTAAATTTTATGTCATGCCAGCAATGAAATACATTACTGAGCGTTTATATTTCAGCAGTTTGTCACGTGTTCTAAAATGGTTTTCTGTAGTCCATTGTTTTTTTGCCGCATCAGATTTTGACGCCAATTTTCTTGTGGAACCCGAACATAGTATATCGAATTAGAAGCGTCGTGCGAGCGCTAAGTAAGGCAGGCATTGGCGAAAGGCTGTGCTGCTGTCAAGATTACCTCTTTTTTATGATTAGTGCAGCTTGTGACTGTTGTGTGTGCACTTCGTCCCTTCTTCTCAGCAAACCGTCGCGGTGGCTGACTATGACGTTTTCCCGCTGAGCACGAGGACCCAGGTTGGATTCCCGAGCCTGGCTGCCGCTTTATGTTAAGAGAGAG
This sequence comes from Dermacentor silvarum, assembly GCF_013339745.2. NCBI lineage: Eukaryota > Metazoa > Arthropoda > Arachnida > Ixodida > Ixodidae > Dermacentor > Dermacentor silvarum. Next base: position 183,144,128 of record NC_051155.1, on the reverse strand, counting down.
AGAGTAATCATTTATTTTGAGAATCAGCGTTAAAGACTTCTTTCTTCGCCCAGGGTGGGCGGCTCCATTAGACCAGAAAGCCGTTGGGAAACTGGTGAACCGTGCCTGGTTCACCAGTTGCCGCTGATCTTCCAGGTCTGAGGCTGCGAACGAAGCTTCCCACGATCGTTCGCGGTGCTCTTCTGCTTCGTCCTGGTTTTCTGTGGCGGAATGCAAAAATTCTGGCGCTGTTCTTTGGTTGCACGTTCAAGAACCCCATGTGGTTCAAGCTAACACAGAGCCGCCACTGCGGTGTCTGCACAGAGTTAAATTACTACACGGAACTCTGGCGTTATACAGTCTCCACGGAAGCTGCAAGTCTGGTGGTTTATAGCCAGCGTCGGAATGAAGGGCGGTGCGTGAATTTGCCCAAACTTCGTCCTTATGGCCTTAAATGGCATGGCCACTTTGCAGATTGATAATTTTAATCGAAAGACTAATTGCGTTATAAATGCAACAATCTTCACTGATTACGCATAAGCGCAAAGACTAGTTGTCTTGCTGTGTTTAGAAAACTACGAGGGCTTAGAAATGTCTAACATATAAATAAATAAATGAAGTGTAGTAAATAACGTCACGTGAACGTCCGAAGCCACACGCACGACGATTAGATAAGCAAGTGTAAGTGAACTAACAATCATTCTCATGATAGCTGCAGGCTATCGCACCACCAGAGTTCCTTCTAGAGTAATTGTTTTGCGACGGGAAACTCTATCGGACCGTTTCCCACAGCCCACCAACGAGTTGCATTGGCGCACGTTAAGCGTAATCATCACCCTATGTCTGCAGCGGTCATTCACCTACGTGGTTCCCCTACGTCGTGCTGTTTGTGGCCTCGATATAGTATAAACGCTGTGCATGCACAGGCATGTACTACAGGCAACTGTTTGTTTAAACCAGTGGTATAGAGTATGAAATGTAGCCAAGCTGGAATGGGCTTGCGCGTCTGCGCAGCTTCCGCGCTATAGCTTTAGATTCAGCTGTGATTCAGCTGGAGTGGTAATAGTTCTGTTGTATATCGCTGACTGCCCCCCCCCCCCCTCTTTTCTTTTCCTTTTCTTTTTTGCTTTACACACTAGCGCCTGCTTTCGTTCTTTCCGTAAAGTTCGGCGTGCTATTTCTGTCCGACACGTCAATTTGTGACGCTGCAGCCACGTATATGCCAACCATTCCTCTTACTTTGCTCTGCCTTTATTCGTGCCTATACTCACGAGCAAGGGCGCTCGTTCTGCCGGCGCCAAAAGCATTCTTTGTTTTTATGTCGTCGAGTGGACCTCGTCAGGTATGCCATTACTTCCATTGTTTAGCATCAGTGTTACTTTTATTTGGCGCCACCGGCTGTTCCGGCCATTATTTTCACCGGACACGCATGCACTTACTTAAAGCAACAGCTCGTTCGTTTTGGTATAGTTAGGCAACAGATCGCGCTCCTTCTTCCGCCGGAGTAATTGCCGGCGCTTTGCGTTGTCTGGCAGCGCGCGCAAACAAAAGGCTTGGCACTGCAGGTGGTCGCAACGTCGAGCTGTACGACTGACGCGCGGAATCACTGGCCTGGCGACGAGAAGAAATTATTCCGCACTCTTACTGTATAATAGCCGCATTTAGTAAACGCCACTTACTCGTGCTTCATACGTAATGGACCAGCTTTTCGGCACAACTCGTACGTTTGTCAATGAACTGCATCCCACAGAATGCACGCACAAACTGCGCACATTGCGTGCGCCCAGCAAACTGTGTCTAGAAACAAAACCTTTATTTCAAAGAAGGACCCTACCAATTATGCGAGGCACGAAGACGATGCAGTACCACCGTGACGATGAGATACTAACAACTGCGCACTATGTACTTGATTGGCGTTAGTCCAAAAAAATGAGTCCATGTGCGTTGGCCCCTTCAGTCATGAATTATGAATTGTCAACGAATTTGTCAAGGTTACATATTCCAATTCCAAGGTACTGCAGACTACATTAAAATAAGGTCAAGGTGATAGGCTGATCCTTTGTGTGCTTTCTCGTGAGCCATCGTAATTACGGAGTAATTAAATCTTGAATGAGTGTACGGTCAGTCACGTCGCGTTCTCTTACAGCGTAAGCTATTATGGGCTCATTCCAATAGCTGTTTCGGCTGGCGATGTTGTCCACCGCCGCCTCCGGTGTCCGTCGCAGCTATCGCCAGGCTCTTACCCACTATGAGGGATTGGTCAAGAAATTGTTGGATTGTGCCATGCATGAAAAACACTGTATGGCATACCTAATTTAGTCAAGCAGGCTAGGTGACTGACGCCACCGCCCCGTTTCAAAGGGGACGGCAATGAATCAGCATCGAACCGTGGCACTTGTCACGCGATGCGACATGCGCGCCTTGTGGCGTCGATACGTGCAAACTTCGCATTACTGTTGCGTTGCATTCCACTAGGTGTCCCGACATGTAGCAGTTGCATGCTGCATGTAGCATGGACCTGGTTAACTCAAGCACGCTAGGTGACTATCTGTCACCTCCCCGCGTATCAAAGGGTATACCATTAAATCATCATCAACGTCGTCAGCAACGTGTCGTACCAGGGTTCAAGGGATGCGACATGTGCGCAAAGAGACTTCGCCGCAAAGACCCTCTAGGGCGTGCTGCCGAAAATGGAGCTCCTATGGAGCCGCTCCTTCAGCTTACGCTGTCACTGTGCTGGGTGTGCGTGTGACTTTTTCATAACAATTAATGTATTACCTCAAAGCGCGTGCACAACTTTATTATTGCCTGCAGGCATTTCAAGAAAAGCAAAGCTAATCCTTCACCATTGGTGATGGAAAGCGGCACGTCGAATCATCTCGTCAGACATGTTAGCGCATTTAGTAAAGTAGTCGTGCTTAGCAAATATTAGCACATGGCACACGTAATACTGGCTCGCGCGCGCGCGCGCACGCACGCACGCACACACACGCACACCGGAATTTCGGAATTTTTAAGATTCACCTGTTGCAGATAACATAATTCTAGTCCTTGAGCTGGATTGTGCAGAGAGGCAGGAATTACTTGCACGAGAAATCGCAACACATTCAAATTAATTTCCCAAGTAATATATATATATATATATATATATATATATATATATATATATATATATATATATATATATTAATTTTGTGATGACACTGAGATATGCGCCATCAAACTTACCGTAAGAATTAAATGTTGTTCTACTTCCTTAACAAAACACTCTTTGCATTGGAGCACAAAAGTAACTGGAATGTCCATATATTTCGTCCTACACTTTGGGAAATATTACCTCGAAACTGGTGTCACCCTGGAAATTCATTTCAAGTGGATACGTCTTGCAATTAAACATGAACCCGCCGCACCGGCTCGGTCATGTGATGTTCTGCTGCTGAGCATGAGCTCGCGGGTTCGATTCCTTGCCATAACCACCGCATTCAAATGGGGGAAGGATTAAAGAACACTCTCGTACGTGTAGATATCGGAGCACGGCGAAGAACGCCACGGGGTCGCAATTAATCCAGTGCCCTCAACTACGGTGTCTGTTGGAGCTCCAACGTACTTTGAGACGTTAAATTCCATGCATCAATCGATCAACACAATGTCTGCAGTTGTCTGGGAGCAAAATACACGCGCTCTTCAACTTTCTTACGAGCAAAGTCCATTGTTTCTTTCACTGTTTATCAAAATTAAAGCACCATCGGTCGTAGGCAACTATTCTCTAGAAGTATAGTTCTAAATTAAAATTAAATTGTGGGGTCTTACGTGCCAAAACCACGATCTGATTATGAGGCAAGCCGTAGTGGGAGGACTACGGAATAATTTGGACCACCTGGGGTTCTTTAACGTGCACGGGTGTTTTCGCATTTCGCCTCCATCGAAATACGGCCGCCGTGGCCGGGATTCGATCCCGCGAAAGTATAGTTCTAACTTCCGAGCAGAAAGCTGCGCTACGATGCATGGCTAGCTGTGTTTTACACGAAGCTCGTCGAAGGAACCGTTTTCTTGTTGCGCACGATATCAACAACACTCGCGCTGAAATCAAGGCCCCGGGGCTATTCTCTACAAAGTTGTCATTCTTTTATTCAATTCTCCGTGCTCAAAGTTGTTTGGATCTTACGCTAGTCGAAATTTTCTTTAAAAAAAAAAAGAAGATAGGTCCGCGTTAATCATGCTCTTCGTCTTCGGTGAGGTAACGACACCCGCAGCTGCTCAACCATCTTGGCCGGTCGATCGCTTAATCTCGTGGCGGCCGTTAGATGACGCCACATTCACCAAAAGGAACGTAGTTGGCAAATGATGATGATGATGATGATGATGATGATGATGATGATGATGATGATGATGATGATGATGACATATGGGGTTTTATGGCGCAAGGGCCAATGACGGAATTTAATACACAGCTTTAGAAACAGCGGACGCGTATGTTTGAGAGACCTTATAGCGTATTCAAGAAATAGCGTCGTCCGCACAGCTCATGCGCAGAAACCAAGAATGTCGTGGGTTCCGCCGTACGCAGGACCGATAGCTTCCAGGCGGCTAACGTCGTGTCCGCTATTTCTAAAGTTCCTTGATAACTCGGTCGTGATGTGCCGGACAATATCGGTTAAGTTACCTCGATCGAACGGCGGTCAACTGAGGCACTGCGTTGAGCACGTAGCACCGTCGTCTGCACTCTGCAGCAACGAATGTCGCGCACTTATTTCGTCGGCGTGACAACAGCCCTGCTTCTTCTTTCACCTCTATAATTTTTTTACCGGGTATACATGACTCTATTTGCGTTGCTTTGGGCACGAATCCGAGGCGCGATGAAGGGGAATCCCCCTTTGCTTCGAACGAAAAAAAAAAAAAAAGTGGGGGGGGGGGGGGGGTAGTAGCAAGCAGCAGCTGCACGCGGCCTATCCGTGCTATCGAGCCTCGAACATCTGCCACGTCGTGCACCACAAGCAGCGGTTCAACTCGCACTTTTTTTCTCTCCCTCTCCAGCGTACCGTCCTCTTTTTTGATTTACGTTGGGGGTGGGTTTAGCCAGAGTAGCGAGAGGCGAGGCTGTTGGTTGTGCGCCGAGTCGATTGAATACTGACAAAGACGCACCTTTCAAGTGTCGACTGCCTTCTCGGGTCTCTGTAAACAACAAGGGCAGCAAAAGGGCAAAACGTATGTTTGGGGGTGAGGGGATGGAGAGAAGTGGCGGGCGCTGGATGTGAATTAGTTGCCGGTTTGAGTTTTCCCGGACGACTCAAACGCGATGCCCCCTTGTATACACTGCAGTGTGCTCACTTTTTTTTTTCTTCATCAGTGATGCAGCGCTGAAAGACGACAAAGAAGGCGAAAGCAAAAATAAGCGAGCAAACTAACAACTTACTATAGCACGCACCTCTATACGAAACGTCGGAACTCGGGGAGCCCGAGGAGTCTACTTTCGTCTCCGATTTTTCTTCTCCTTTCCGTAATCGGCTTTATTGGGGCCGCTCTTGACGCATCTGCCGAGTGGGGCTTTGCGTATGGCGTTTTTTCGGCATAAAAAATAAAGAAAGACATGGTGAAAAAAAAATGCGGATCGTCACGAAATAGGCAAAAATACAGAGAAAACGATGTAAATTGTTGAACTTCATGGTGGCGGATGGCAGATGCAGAAGTCAGTGAGATGCTCCCAAAAGAGGCATGTGGGGATGCTTTAGCGATATTGTGTGTGTGTGTTTGTGTGTGCGTGTGTGTGTGTGTGCGTGTGTGTGTGCGTGTGTGTGTGCGTGTGTGTGCGTGTGTGTGTGTGTGTGTGTGCGTGTGTGTGCGTGTGTGTGTGCGTGCGTGCGTGCGTGTGTGTGCGTGTGTGTGTGCGTGTGTGTGTGCGTGCGTGTGTGCGTGCGTGTGTGCGTGCGTGTGTGTGTGTGCGTGTGTGTGCGTGTGTGTGTGTGTGTGTGTGTGTGTGTGTGTGTGTGTGTGTGTGTGTGTGTGTGTGTGTGTGTGTGAGGTGGAGGGGGGGAGACAAGTGCGAGAAGGAGTGTCGGGGCTGGATGCTCTTGCCCAGCGGGGAGCGTTTTACAGGCGGCTCTTTTTTTGCACCTGCCCTTTCCTGTCGTATACGGATCGTCGAATATAGTGTACTCAGGAGCCTAGTAACGAGAGTGCCCCCACCCGCATCGGTGAATGCTCCCTACAGCGACGTTCTCATAAATGTGTTAGTGCACGGCTTCATATGTGTAAGTTCTTTTCTCTCTCGTTTCCACTGGAATGCGTGGAAGTTCAGCTGGTCTTTATAGCTACGTGTATACATGCATGGAGCCTTCTCTCAACGTTACTCACGCCCGTGAAAAGAATCAAGAAAGCAAGGAAAAAAATGTCTGAAATGTCGCGGCAGGCGATCGAGGTGCCTGTACGTTTTACGCACGTGCGCACGTTGCTATAAGGCGCAGCACGGCAGGTCGAGAGCATACACACCGTTCGGGGCCGTTCATTCCCCTCTACGCCAGGTGGGGGCAAAGCGACAATGCACCCTCTCGAGCGCTGAGTTTGCGTCTTCGCTTCTGAAACAGAAGCGGCTGTCCAGGCGGAGGTCTGACTGGTCGCAAGTGCTTTGCGCAGCCCAAGCGACAATTGTACAGCTGAATATGTTAACGAAGTGGCGCGTATTGTACGAAAAGACGGGATCATTTAAAGGTACACTAAGGTGACGCATTAAGTTAACACAGATTGGTATGTAGATTAAACTTGCGTAGTACCAAAAATATAACGTATTAGGGCGAGCGGTGGCTTGGCATGTCGGGAATTACGCGCAAATTAAAGATTAGTAGCGACGCCAGCTCAAAATGTTCCGTACCGAGTTTACTGCGACGTAGGTCGTGCATTTTGAAGGCGTCTATTACAGGAATATCGACAAAGAAATATCACGTTGTGTTCGAAAGTAAGCAAGGATTGGACGCGCAAAACATCTTTAAATTTGTGACGTCACACGTGCTTGCGTCGACGCGCGGCAGTATGGGCCCGAAAATCAATAAGGGGCCTCGGCTGACTAACTACGCAGCTAGTACTGCGAACGGGAGCGCAGTTTGAAGTGTTGCTGACTGTCACAATTAATGGTTACAAATTGCCCCCCCCCCCCTCTTTTTTTCTTCTTCATTGTTTTAATATAAGCCTCGGTGTATCTTCCTGCTCTATATATTGTTGCACGTCTTTTGGATCGAACGACACAAGTATAACCTACTATGTATAGGTGTAATAACTATGCCGCTTTTACCGGAAAGAGACGCAGCTCGCTGTCCACTTTCGCTCGTCCCTTCCTCTTCCCTTTCACTGTAATCTGTTCTCGCTGAACGTGGTGTTTCCACGTTGTTAGTGAACGGCGATTGCAATGGCGGGACGCTCACTGCGCGCGGCTTTGCCTCCGTGACGCGACGGCATTTATGGCTCGACGTGAGGTGCCTGCGCCCGGCGGCTTTTCCGGGCCGTGAACCAGCACGACCAACATCGTCCAGGCTGCCCCCACGCTTAGCCCGCATCTCGTGTCTTCCATTATACGCCGGGACGAACACGGTTGTCTCTGACAACAGGCAAAGTTTTACTTCTTTTAGTATTTATCGTTATTTTCTTAAAGCGACGCTAGAAACATTGTGAGTAAAGCTGCGTTGCAGAACTGCACTTTTGCAATGGCCAACCGGCGACTTTCGCCTGTATAGCCTGCACTTGTAACCCTGCTTGCGCTTCTTTTTTTCCGTTTACGCGGCGGTAGCGTTTCAAGGAAAGTTTGTTTGCTGAACTCCCGCCGTTACGAAGTTTGCAGATGTCGCCTCAGCCGGCATTGAGCCTGCGATGTGCCAACTTTCAAACCATATGCGCCACCAGAACGCATGTACGAAGTGAGAGTAACGCCTTGTATACGAGGCAATGGTTCTACGATGTGTGTCATGGAGGAAGAAAAAAATTAAAAACTAGTATAGGCTAGTTTTGGTGCACTAGACCGCACGTAAGGGAAAGAAGGCAAGTGAAATATTAAAGTAAGCAATCGCCGTGCAGAAAAACAGTAAAGGACTACCAGGAAACTTCTGTTGTCGCCGTAGAAGGGTTAATTTAAATAAATAAATGTAAATCATGGAGTTTTACGTGCCAAAACTACGATCTGATTACGAGGCACGCCGCAGTGGGGGAATGCGGAATAGTTTGGACCACCTGGGATTCTTTAACGTGCACCTAAATCTATGTACGCGGGTGTTTTCGCATTTCGCCCCCATTGAAATTCGGCTGCCGTGGCCGGGATTCGATCCCGTGACCTCGTGCTAAGTAGCCCAACACCATAGCCACTAAGCAACCACGGCGGGTCGCCGTAGAAGGATGGCGCACTTTGTCCCGCGCTCAGCTCGTTCGCAGCGCAGATGCGAGCGCCATGCGCCGAATTAAGGAGCCATCCAGACGAACCTGATAGTGATAGGCCACGAGGGAGGAAAAAAACTCGTACCGTAGCTCGCTTAATAGCGTGCAGTGCGTGTAGCTTTGAGTGTATGCCATGGGCAGGCTGAATCAGGATCCTTCAATAGAAAGTATTGAAGGACCCTGGCTGAAGCAAGCAGCCATTCACAGCCGGCAGCGAGAACGTCGTACGAACGTGGGGCCGACTTGTCTCCTTGGTTGTGGGGCGGAGGTCACGCGCTGAACTGTGCCAGCATTGACAATGGAAGCGCACTCCACAACGAAGCCATATACCGAGTAAGATGAGAAATAATGGTAGCGACGGCGCGCGGTGTTATAGGTCGGGGGAATCGAGCGGGTTCTTCCGTATACGGCAGTCGGGGTCTTTTTTCAGGGTCTTGGCCTCGCACCACCATGTGCGTATGGCGCACCTTGCGCGCTCTGCACCCGCCCCCCGAACCCCTCGAGCAAGTAGGAAGACGCATTGCGCATCGACCGGGAAAACGAGCCACTCTCCTTTCCCACGGGAAGAGGGTGCCACGAAGGGGAATAAATGGCGGCGCGCTCGTACGGTTTGGTGCTACGCGCGCATTCATACGTATACTCACCGATCCCGTCCCGAACGAAAGAAAGAAGGAAAGAAAGAAAGAACGAGGGAAGTGCGTGTCTGAGCTCTCGCCGTGGAAAGAGCGATGCGTCCCACGGGATTTCCGACCACGAAGGACGGGAAGGGCGAAAAAAAAAAAAAAAAAAAAAGAGAACGGCTGAACGTATTATTTGTGTCCTGTTCAGCGAAGTCGCCTGTGCCTGTTCGTCCCGCGACGTCTGATCCAGACAGCCGCAGCAAGCGTACGCTCTTCTTACGTTTGGGAAAGTGCGAATGTTCCCAATTGGCAACCTTATCCACGTACTTTTTTTCTCTCTCTCTTTCTTTTCTTCTTTCTTTCTTTCTTTTTCTTTTTTTTGTTTACGTTGTCGCGTCCTTTTTTTGCTGAATCTGCGCGTTGTACTTCAATCGCGCCGCGCGTGAGAATTCGCGTTCACATCCATGTTATTGCTCTGTTGTGGTATCTGTCACTTTTTTTTTCTTTATTTTGTGTATTGGGTCATGAGACGCGAACGTGATATATTGCCAACTCTGTCAGCGACGCTGCCGGCTTCAGCAGATTGGTGAATTAGGTTTACATAATCAAAAATAAATCGCAGCATGGATCAGTTGCGCACGAGCTAGAACGAACTATTTATTTATTTATTTATTTATTTATTTATTTACTCATTCACCCTCAGGGCTTACATGTTCTGTAAGCAGTTTAGAGAGGTGTGGCTACACTGTAACAACAGTACACGGGGTTAAGGTCACTTCAACGAGCATTACTATGTTGTGCTTCGGGCTGTCATATAAAAAAAAAATGTCTTTACACGGACACTGATTATACTCGCGCGCACTGGGATTCCTTGCCAGTCGTGAAAAAAAAAAAAAACAGCGAATACCAATGGCAATATATGCATGAAACGAAGCGCAAGGTAGAACGTATTAACACAATCAGTGCCACATCTGACGGTGCCACATTCCTTCAATGAGAAGAGATAACGCAAAACAAAGTTCCGATGCTTGCCTTTGTGTGTCTTGTGTTCTGCGCAGTTTGTTTTCTTTTTCTTTTTTCTTTTTATTGCGATAGAAATTTTTGGACACTCCAAGCGAATTTTTGCCATCGCCGTCGGAGTCGTCGTGAGGTTCCGTATATACTTAGGTATGTGTATGCTATATGGCACGCCATGCTATACGACATGCGGTATATGTGCGGGTTATGACAATATATGCCACAGGGTAGCATTCTTGGGCCTTCGATCTTTAATTTATAGATAAGTGACGTAGCCCATATTTCCTCAGAAGTTAAATTTATAATTTATGCTGACGATATCAGCATACTCGTTTCGGCTTCATCAGATACCGATCCTTTTCATAAAGCTAATGCCGTTTTACTGAATTAAACACATGGACTGCTAATAACCAGTTAAAGATAAATACGAAAAAACAAACAAAGGCTGTGATTTTTCATTCTATAAGTAGGCATGTTTCTGTAAAAGGTAACCTTGTCTTTCGCTGCTCTGTGATAAAGCTAGTTAGCTCGATTAGGGTACTTGTTGTGCATTTTTCAGAATCGCTGCATTGGGATGACCAGGTGAAGGCGATATTACAAAAGTTGGGTGTGATAACGGGAATTCTGAATAGAAACCGGTACTTAATATCAATGTCAGTAAAATAGTTGATCTGTAAATGCCCTGTTTGCTTCGTATCTAAACTACCGCCATTTTGTATGGAGGACTAGCTGCCACAGAATCGATCCTCTCGCAGCTATTAGTAATGCAAAAAAGATTTTTGAGAATAATTGAGAATGTGCCAATTCTGCATCCTACTGTCCAGCTCTATAAAAAATTGAATAATTAGAGCACAATACACATATGAGTACACATTGTTGCGTGAATATCGCCTGAATTATGACCGTCATAATTCTCTTTTCATGTGGTTAGTAAATCTTCATCGGAAAGATGTATCACATAACACACAGAACAACATAAATATGGTACATATGTTCTGTATTGTCGCACTGGTTATGGTCAGCAAATGCATCAAGATAAACTTCCACGTTTACTAAATGACTATAATGAAAAAAAAAAAACAAATCGATATTTGCGAAGTAAAATTATCTGACTTGTACGCGTTCTTTCTAGCCTAAGATTGGCCTCTAGAGCGGTGTTCGATTTGTATTTAATTAAATTCTTAAATGCCACCACTATTAGCATGCGTACGTTGTAACGAAGAGTTGTGCTGATGTATGATACTGATGTGAAGTGATGTATGCTAATACACGAAGTTCTGTGTAGGACAGTAACTAGTGATGTGTTTAATTTTATGGTTATGTCAAAGTGTATGACGATGTAAACAAAATGCTTGTGGCTCTGCTGCTGTCATTGCCAGTATAAGGGCGAAGGACTCCCTCAAGCCATCCTTGAATGGCTGTTCCCTTCGCTTCCCGTCACAGCTAGGTATTGTGATAAACCAATAAACAACAAATCAAGAAATCAGTCAATCAACATTGCTACACCATTATATCCCTAAAGTTTCTCTTACCAGGTCTTACATTCTTAACAAAATTATTCCCCAGAATTTTGAGAATGGCAGCCCACACACAAATGCCGTGAAACAAAACACCGACACCGCATGCCTTTTGTCTTAAATCTTCTCAAACTTAAATATTAGACGTGCAAAACAATAACAGAGCTCAAACTCGAAACTTACGTAGTTTTATTGGTGCGGCTGTGCACACATCCTGGATCGGCCCAGGAAAGAGTTTTCAAACATACCCGATACGGAAAAGTGGTGGTAAAGTCACTAAGAAATACGTTGGCGATAACTAATAAACATAAATGAAATTGTCCGATGACAGGTCTCAGAGTACTACTCTCTAGCACAACAGCTCGTTTTTACCTAGTCCGGCTACGTTTACTTCAATTCATATATACTGCCACTACAACGGCGAGCGCTGTGACTTCGTGCAATATTCTAACATGTTACTAACGCATTCATTGCGTCGCCCTTATGGCGAAACTATGATGCCGATTTTTTACTAGGCGCAATTAAAGTGTTCATTTCTTTTTATTCGTTTCTTTCGTACGCAAACTGCTTGCCAACGGCCTGACGACATTGTACTGAACTTGCACTTGCGGAGCAAGACTTCCTTGCATTACTTGACTACAGCGCAGAAAAAGCAGCTTTAAAGGAAGAAGTCGGCAAGATCTGAGACGAGAGTGTACGAACGGCTCCAGACGCAACCGAAAAGAGGGAGAGAGAGAGAAATGTTGACGAGAGAAGATAAAGGCCGGTATTATGCTGACTCTTCAGAACAATTCGTTCTGAGCTAGTTTTCAGCTCTCCCCCACCGCTTTCGTCACTGCAAACGTGCGCTCCTGCAGAGCCAGCGCAACGTACGCGGTATACTCGGCGATATTCGGTTAGTCACAATCACGAAACAACGACGCTGTCGTCGAGGAGCCACTGAGCGTGTTTTACCCCAACCATTCCACGGAATCCGGCAATGAGTAGAACAACTTCTGTGACGGAGTAACAGGAACGAGATGTTGTCACGCTGTACATAGCGGCGACGAGAGAAAGCAACCACCGCCAAAAGTGTGAGATTGGGAATGTAACTTTTTATTGCGCGAACTCGGGACCAGAAAGATAAGGAACACTCAAATCACATCGATAGCGGAGAGCATAATCGCTGGTTGTTGAATCTGAACTGACGGGGTCAAGTCCGTCCGCTATTTATACATGTACTCGCCGTACATTCCAGAGTAATCGTTGGTATACCCGTTTGCATTACAGAATGCGCAACACTACTCGCGTCGCGCGCTGATTAGACAGTACTATTTCACCATAATGTTGTCGACAATGGTCAAGGAATTTTTGATGCAGTAGCCTGTCTTGCGCTGAGTGTCAACTTGATAGCAGTGATAAACCGGCGAAAAAAAAAAAAAAAAAAACGGCCACCGTCAAAAAGTGAAACATTGTACCTGCGGTAATATCGCCATGGGCTGAAACGCAGTAAACGCAGCAGTTTGAGCAGAGCCCCACCTGAAAGGGCTCCTCTCGTCGAAGGTTAAATTTATTTGTCTTTGAAGCTTTCCTTTTCGCTTTTGCAAGCGTGCTCGCTAATCCCGCACATGATACGCAACGAACGACTTTCACGTGACGTACGCCGAAATACGCGCAACCACGCATGGCTTCCGAGATGCTGCGCGCACCGCCCGATCTTGGAGGCTGTGAATCATGTCGCAACTTTGTAATCTATATTCTTTCGCCGTCCTTTCGATTATTACAAAACAGAGCTGTTTCTGTGGGCACTGTCACGCAGTCTGCGAAGGCGTTCTCGTGTTGCATAGTCTCTCCTGTCGCATCCCTTAACCCCTCTCCCGGTACAGGGTAGTCAACCGGAGATAATCTCTGGTTAACCTCCCTGTCTTTCCTTTGCCGTTTCTATCTCTCTCTTCGATTATTTGTTTCGTCATTCGATAAAAAAGTTCGCAGACATTTCTCTACGGTCTCTAAACAGTTAACTGAGAATTTCTATACACATGTTTATCAACATACTGTCTATAGTTACGGTTTTGCCCTCGTAATCGACACGTGCTGATGAGATGTCTATAGCTTCGGCCTCAAAGTCAAAATACTGATAAGACGCGTTCAAGGTTAGATGCGCTTGGCGTTTTTTATGAAGGCCAGAAACAGCCAACGGCCAAGCGGAGCGAGCACCAACAACAAGGAACGTCTTCTTCTTCGTCCTCCGCTGGCGCCGCTATTTGTCACTACAATCACTCCCCGGCGAAAAAGGAGCCATCCTGGCGACCTATGGAACAGGCAGCACTGGTGGGTCGTAGTGCGGCTTCAGTCGGTCGACATGAACAGTTTCGCGTCCGCGACGCCGTTGGTCCGTAGATGGCTGAACGGGCTCAATGACGTAGTTGACCGGGGACGTCTGTCGTAGAACCCGGTAAGGGCCGTCATACTTTGAGATGAACTTTGCGGAAAGGCCGGGAGTAGACGAGGGAACGCGGAGCCATACCAGCGATCCAGGTGAATATGAGGGAAAGGACAAGCCGGCGTCTCGACTATGTTGCTGGCTGGCCTGGTTTTGCGCGGTAAGAGAACGTGCGATCTGACGACATTCTTCGGCATAGGTGGCAGCTTCGGATAGAGTCGTAGATTCTGAAGCGTCGGGGCGATACAAAAGAATCGTGTCCATAAACGAGGAAGGTTCGCGACCATAAAGAAGAAAGAAAGGAGAGAATCCTGTGGTCGACTGAGTGGCGCTGTTGTAGGCATACGTAACAAAGGGAAGGATGCGGTCCCAGTTAGTGTGGTCAGCGGAAACGTACATAGCGAGCATGTCGCCGAGAGTGCGATTGAAGCGTTCAGTCATACCATTGGTTTGCGGATGATAGGCGCTCGTAGTTCTATGGACAATGTTGCATTCGCGGAGCAGGGCTTCTACAGCCTCGGAGAGGAATGAACGACCACGGTCACTCAGTAGCTCGCGAGGCGCACCATGTCGAAGAACAAGGTTGCGAAGGATGAACGAGCCGACTTCACGTGCTGTGGCCGCCGGAAGCGCTGAAGTTTCGGCGTAGCGCGTGAGGTGGTCCACGGCGACGATAACCCAGCGGTTGCCATCTGGGGTGTACGGGTAGAGGGCCGTACAAGTCAATGCCGATACGGTCGAAAGGCCGGGAGGGACAAGGCAATGGTTGAAGCGGCCCTGTTATCTGGTTAGGTGGGCTCTTGCGGCGTTGACACTTGGAGCACGAGCGGACGTACTGCCGAACGAAGCGGTACATTCCGCGCCAGTAGTATCGAAGCCGTAGGCGTGCATACGTCTTTAGGACACCGGCATGGGCGCATTGAGGATCCGCATGAAAAGAGGCACAGATGTCAGAACGTAGATGGCGAGGAATCACTAGCAACCATTTACGGCCATCAGAGAGGTAGTTGCGGCGGTACAGGAGCCCTTCGCGGATGGCAAAGTGGCGAGCAGAGCGCCGAAGCGAGCGGTCGGTGGTGCGGGGTGATGGCTGAGATAAATACTCTAAAAGAGATGCTATCCAAGGATCCCGGCGTTGCTCGGATGGCATATCGGCCAATGTAAGAGAGGAAGAATCATAGCTTGAGACAGACGCAGCACCAGACTCATCAGGCAGTGGTGAGCGCGAAAGAGCGTCGGCATCCGAATGCTTACGGCCTGACCGGTAGACAACACGGATGTCATAGTCCTGGAGACGAAGCGTCCAACGAGCTAAGCGACTAGATGGGTCCTTTAATGACGACAGCCAGCACAGGGCGTGGTGATCAGTCACGACATCAAATGGACGGCCATATACGTAAGGTCTAAATTTCGTGATTGCCCAAACGATAGCAAGACATTCTTTTTCCGTGACCGAATAGTTCATTTCCGCTTTGGTGAGAGTGCGGCTGGCGTAAGAAACGACGTACTCTTCGAAGCCAGACTTACGCTGGGCTAGAATAGCGCCCAGGCCGACTCCACTAGCGTCTGTGTGGATTTCTGTTGGAGCGTCTGGGTCAAAGTGGCGTAGAATAGGTGGGGATATCAAAAGATGGCGTAAGGTGGTAAATGCGTCTTCGCAAGCTGTAGACCATGCCGAGATGCCTTGGCTGTTGGCAAGCAGCTGCGTTAAGGGGGCGATTATGGACGCAAAATTACGCACGAATCGGCGAAAGTACGAACACAGGCCTATAAAGCTACGGAGCTCCTTCAGCGTAGACGGCCTGGGGAACTCGGCGACGGCGCGAAGCTTTGCAGGGTCGGGAAGGACACCGTCCTTGCTGACAACATGACCTAAGATGGTAAGCTGGCGGGCGGCAAAGTGGCACTTCTTCAGGTTAAGCTGCAGTCCAGCGTCGGAAAGGCAAGTCAGGACGCTTGCGAGACGCTTTAGATGGGAGTCAAAGTCCTTGGAAAAGACGACGACGTCGTCCAGGTAGCACAGACACGTGTGCCATTTGAGGCCTCTAAGAATGTTATCCATGAGGCGTTCGAAGGTGGCAGGCGCATTACAAAGGCCGAATGGCATCACGTTAAACTCGTATAACCCGTCTGGGGTTACAAACGCTGTCTTCGGACGGTCAGTGTCATTCATAGGGACCTGCCAATACCCAGATCGAAGGTCCAAAGAGGAAAAGAACTCTGCTCCTTGCAAGCAGTCGAGAGCGTCGTCGATTCGGGGCAGCGGATAAACATCTTTTCGTGTGATCTTGTTAAGGCGCCTATAATCAACGCAAAATCGAATGCTACCGTCCTTTTTCTTTACCAGCACAACTGGGGAGGCCCAAGGGCTGTGCGAGGGTTGTATTACGCCACGATGAAGCATGTCGTTGACCTGTTCATCAATAACACGACGTTCAGCGTGAGAAACTCGGTATGGACGCTGGCGTAGGGGTGCATGAGTGCCGGTGTCAATGTGGTGAACGATGGAGGATGTGCGGCCCAAGGAAGATTGCTCATGATCGAACGACAGCCGAAAGCGATCGAGCAGTTCCAAGAGTTGGGTACGATGGGCAGGTGGAAGTTCGGAATCAATTGACGGGAGGAAGGCTTCTAAGGAGGACGAATCGGCGGTGGTAACAGGAGTAATGCTGTCGACGTGAAGACTCATCGCGTCGTCAGGCAGTTGAGTGGAGTAGGCGGAATCAACATCGTCAAGCCGACCGATACATTCACCACGGAATAAGGTGGCTGGGGAAGAGGACCGATTCGTGACATAAATGGCGCTGCAAGAGTTTTCGACTGTGAGAACTGCAAAAGGAAGGAGGAAGTCTTTGCGAGAGGTGAAGGCTTCGGAGGGCGCAAACAGGGCGGTGGAAGAGGGAGCATAGTCGCAAGAAAGTGGCACAAGAACACAAGACAAAGGAGGTATATCAGTGTCCGCGGCGACGACCACTCGAGAAGGCGGCTTGTCAGATGCGGCGTCACACGTCGGCGACAACTCAAGTTCGGCACGCGCACAGTCAACAACGGCGTGGTTAGCCGCAAGAAAGTCCCAACCCAAAATAACGTCGTGTGAACACGGTGAAAAAACGACGAATTCGACTACGTACAAAACGTCCTGAATGACAAGGCGAGCTGTGCATGCCACTGAAGGGTGAATGTGGTGCGCGGTTGCGGTACGCAGGGAGACGTCGGAAAGCGGAATCGTAATTTTTTTTAGCTTGCGGCACAGTTCTCCACTAAGAATAGACACAGCGGCTCCAGTATCGACAAGTGCTTGCACAGAAACACCTTCGATATTCACGGAGATTTCGTTCGCAGGTAGAAATCGAGGCCTTGAAGTTGTCGACACGAGCGCAGTTCTTGCCTCCGGAACTGCGAGGGCTAGTTTTCCGCTTGTACTGGTGGGGGGCGACGAACCATTGGGGAAAGTGAACGGCGACGTGGTGAGGGCGACCGACGTGGGCCGTAGTCACGTCGATTCGGTGAGCAGCTGTTCATCGGTGAGTGGGAGGAGATCGGGTGTGGTGGCTCAGAAGGAAAGTAGCCTTGATTTACTTCGCCCGCACTAGTACGGATGTCACGACGACGACAGAAACGTGCGACATGGCCAGGTAGACAACAGAAGTAGCAAATAGGCCTGTTGTCCTGGGTGCGCCAAGGATTAGTGGACGGCGGTGCGGGACGGCGAAAAGGAGGCGGGTTCGGGTGGACAGGCGCACGCGCAGCGTAGAAGGTATTTGCTGGTCGAACAGGATCCGTGCGGAGTGGCATTGCTGGTGACTGGCGGCGTGCGACCTCAGCATAGGTGAGTGGAGCGGAAACAGGCGGAGGCTGGTAGGTGGTTGGGAGAGCCTCAGAAATTTGCTCCTCTATGGCCTGCCGTAGCGTCGGAGCAAGCGCCTGCGCAGAGTCCGGGACGCAGGAAACAAGCGACAATTGTCGCGCCACTTCTTCTCGGACAAACTGCTGTATCTGCCGCATGAGCATTGTGGTGTCAGCAGAAACGGAGCCTACAGTTAACGCTGACATGTTGGCTGTGTCAGAGCTCGGGAGGCGTGTAGCAATGCGCTGTTTCCGCAACTCGTCGTAGCTCTGACAGTACTGAACCACGTCCGTGACAGTTTGGGGATTTTTGGCTATGAGCATGTGGAAGGCGTCGTCCTCGATCCCCTTCATGATGTGTCTGATTTTATCGGCTTCGGACTATCGCAGGGTTGATGCGACGGCAGAGGTCCACAATATCCTCGATGTAGGACGTGAAGTTCTCGCCGGATTGTTGGGCGCGACCGCGTAAGCGCTGTTCTGCGCGGAGCTTGCGAACAGCGGGTCGGCCGAAGACTTCCGCGAAGCTCGCTTTAAAGGCGGACCAGTTGGCAATATCAGCTTCGTGGTTGTGGAACCACAGCTGCGCTACGCCTGCCAGGTAGAAGTTGACGTAGCTGAGCGTGTCGCCGTCATTCCATTTATTGTGGGCGCTTACCCGCTCATATGAAGTGAGCCAGTCCTCGACGTCGTGCTCGTCGGTGCCGTTGAAAATCACAGGGTCTCGCTGTCATGGTACGCCGGAGCAGGCGACCACCGGTGGTGCGGGAGCACCCTGCTGTGGCGCGTCGTCAGGCATTGCCGAGGCGGGGGGTAGAGTCCGGGTACGGAGTTCCAGGATGAAGAGGGAACCAGCACGCTCCACCAATTGATAAGACGCGTTCAAGGTTAGATGCGCTTGGCGTTTTTTATGAAGGCCAGAAACAGGCAACGGCCAAGCGGAGCGAGCACCAACAACAAGAAACGTCTTCTTCTTCGTCCTCCGCTGGCGCCGGTATTTGTCACTACAATACAAAGATCCTGTACGAAAGGCAGAATATAGTGTCAATGGTGTCTGCAGGTATACAGTCTAGTCGGTATGTTTACATGAGGGCGATGCTGCCCTTGAAAAGTGCTACCCTCTCATGTGTACTGGGAAGCTGCCGCCAATGTTGTGTTTCATTTCTCCGTGATGCAGGAGAAACATCCTGACGCACCGTTATATAGAGCGCCATGATTGCGATGGGTTGAAACGCGCGAGAAAACGCAACCGGATAGAACAAGATGTTTTATGAAAGAAAAGCGGTGAAGTGGACCAGGGAAGTTGACCGGATGTGTGCTATACGCAAGAGAAAACGAAACACAAATTAAGGGAAAGAACAGGGGGAAACGAGGCAGTGAGGGCTCTTCAACACAGGGCTCCTCACTCTATAGGGCTAACGTCATCAATATTTAAGCGCTCGTAGCAGCTTCAATTTAGAACGGCGACTTGAGGAGTAATCTTTCAGTCATATACATT